>NC_069504.1:64716743-65016743 GCF_027579735.1 Bombina bombina | reverse complement strand
GGCATTTAGCCCAAACCCTAATCTAAAAATAAAACCCACCCAATAAACTCTTAAAAAAACCTAACACTAACCCCCGAAGATCCACTTACAGTTTCTGAAGACCCGACATCCATCCTCAATGAAGCAGCAGAAGTCCTCATCGAAGCCGGCACAAGTCTTCATCCAAGCAGGCCGAAGTCCTCATCGAAACCGGCAGACGTCTTCATCCAGACGGCATCTTCTATCTTCATCCATCCGGCGCGGAGCGGCTCCATCTTCAAGACATCTGACGCGGAGCATCGTCTTCTTTCGACATCTTCTTCAACAATGAAGGTTCCTTTAAATGACGTCATCCAAGATGGCATCGCTTAGATTGCGATCGGCTGATAGAATTCTATCAGCCAATTGGAATTAAGGTTGAAAAGATCCTATTGGCTGTTGCAATCAGCCAATAGGATTGAGCTTTCATCCTATTGGCTGATCCAATCAGCCAACAGGATTGAGCTCGCATTCTATTGGCGATGTTAGGCGAGCGTATTGGTGCCAGCAAATGCAGCACAGTAGATGGCTTGAGAAGTAGGCCTCTATATAAATATATAGGTATAGATATGCATACAGATATATGTAGAAGCATAGAAGAAAATGTTCTTTGCATTTTTAAATATAAGTAAAGAAAATTAGAGAGTAAAATATTTACATTACATACATATTAAAAGACATTATTAAATATTAAAAATGATTAAAACTAATTTTACAAGTTTTGAGGTATTTGAGGGGAAAGTGCTCCAAAGTGTATACATACAGTTGGTATAGAAAATAATCACCCCCCTTGAAAATAATCGCATTTTGTTGCTTTGCAGCCTTAAAGGGACACTGAACCCAATTTTTTTTCTTTTGTGATTCAGATAGAGCATGAAATTTTTAGCAACCTTCTAATTTACTCCTATTATCAAAATTTCTTCATTCTCTTGGTATCTTTATTTGAAATTCAAGAATGTAAGTTTAGATGCCAGACCATTTTTGGTGAACAACCTGGGTTGTTCTTGCTGATTAGTGGATAAATTAATCCACCAATAAAAAAGTGCTGTCCAAAGGTCTGAACCAAAAAAGAAGCTTAGATGCCTTTTTTCAAATAAAGATAGCAAGTGAACAAATAAAAGTTGATAATACAAGTAAATTAGAAAGTTGCTTAAAATTGCATGCTCTAGCTGTTCCGGTGGAGGTGGAGCCACACAGGTGTGCCTGCACAGGTGCGCTTCACAGGTGTGGTCCAGGATACAGCTCCAGTCCTATAGACGCTGGCGGTGGATCCCTCGCGCCTTGCCCTAAGCAGAGGGCTACTCTCTTCAGGATATTCAAAGAAGAGCAGATCCTGAACCTTTTACAGTGGCCTGTCACCCCACTGGCTCTTGCAACCCCATTTACCTGGACTCCTGCAACGGGCAATATTTAATTGCTTCCCTGCATTTAGAGCAGGCTTACATTACATCTGTCCTGCCTTTCCTTATAAGTTGGGACTTTACCAGCCCCCCCGTGGAACTTTTTCTACCCTGCTCAAAGTAAATTCTTCCCCCCCTCTCTACGTGCCAATTGACTCTGCCAGACGAAATTCGGACACGCTGTCCCACCCTAACTACACCCGCTATCACCTGTGGCCTCCTCTGTTGTGCGAACAGCCAGTCCTCGCCTTCTCCCCCCTCCCTCCCCCACCAGTGCTGCGTGGGAGGGAGCCGGCCCCGGCCCTGGAGCGGGGTTCCGGTCTAGGGGTGGGTCTTCCACTTGGCTCTGGTGTCTGGCGCTGCGATACGCTCTCCCCTCCCACCGGTGCTGCGTGAGGGGAGCTGACCACGCTTGCATCTCGGAATGGTGGAGCAGTGCCAAAGTTATTCCTACCTGGGCCGTGTTCACGAAGGCTGTAGAGACTGACCACAGGGCGGTTGAACGACGAGCAAATACACAAAGGGGTGAGTGTCTATTTCAGCACACGGTGTTGGCATCTTTTGTGGACTCACTACTCTGCAGCGTCTAGTGGAGGGGGGAAGTGGAAGTGGAGAGAGATGGAGGGGGCTAACAAAGGTTAGAGTGGAAGTCGGATTTACCCTGTCTAGAAACGGTTACCCAGCAAGAATTCCTAAGGATCACTAGACACTATCTTGCAAATTGACTGGGTCCGTTGAATAGAACTTTTTTCAGCTACTAGTAGAGTGGGACTCAAAAACTTCGAACCTGAACACTGGTTCAGGACTACATAAGGGAAAGACAGCTGAGTAATCTATTCCAGTGCTTAGCTGATAATTTGTCAAATACAATAAGATTTAATGCACTTATAAGAATGTAAATGTTGTCTGATGCAGTGCATACTTTGTGAATACCTTGTTTAGCCCACAAAATTAATACCTAGAAATACCCAGACCGCAACATAAGATCATTGCATTTCCTTGTGTTATTTAAATCTGTACTGCCGCTGAATTTAGGAACCGGTCTCTGTTACTTTGACTTTGGTTTCAGCCCTTATTAACGGTGCGCTGATCTACTATATACTGAAGACAAACTAACAGCCTCTGTGTTCATTAGTGGTAATTGACTGCTAACTTATTATAGTCGCTTCTCCTATACTCTGCCCACAGTGCTCTCTTTTTTTTTTATTCTGCATAATTTAAGAGTTTAACATGATGGGCTAAGCTATATAAGGCACGTGAGCCTTTAAAGTCTAAATCACTCATAGCCAAACTCAGTTAACTTCTCATTCTAACTAATAACTTTCACTCGCCCCTTAGTATCCCCCTAATCCCTCTGAAGTTATTTTAAGACTCTTGGGGGTCGATCCGATAAAAATTGTCGCCCGCAAAAGCCGGCGACGCCAATATTTACGCTGGTTTGGTATCACATATACGCCCGGATATTTCTGCCGTCGCCCGTAGTTTTTTGGGCCATAGGCAGGTATACCAAACCAGCGCAGTTTGGTATCCAATATGCAGCGTAAGGACTTACGTGGCGAAAATGGAGAAATCTTACTCCATTTTCACCTCGCCACAAAAAGCAGCCGTAAGAAGCCTTACGCTGACTATTGGAGCCCCGTAACTCCCTAAACTAACTAGAAAAGAAACCTAACACCTAACGCATGCGCAATGTCTATCTACCTGTCAACCACGATCTGCTAAATAAAACCTAACACCTAACGCATGCGCAATGTCTAGCTACCTGTCAACCGCGATCCCCCCCCCCCGAAATCCCTAATAAAGTTATTAACCCCTAAACCGCCGCTCCCGGACCCCGCCGCCATCAACATAAACTAACCCCCTACTGTGAGCCCCTAAAACCGCCACAATCTACCTTATCTATCGCCTAATGTGAACCCCTAAAACCACCGCCATCTACCTTATCTATCCCCTAATCTGACCCCTTACACTGCCGCCACCTATATAAAAATTATTAACCACTAATCTAATCCCCCTATACCGCCGCCAGCTATATTAATATTATTAACCCCTAATGTAAGCCCCTTACACCGCCGCCATCTATATTAAAATTATTAACCCCTAATTTAATCTACCTACCCCGCCGCCAGCTATATTATCTATATTAACCCTAAGTATATTATAGTTAATATAGGTATTACATTATATATATTAACTATATTAACCCTAATTATATTAGGGTTAATATAGTTAATATAGTTACTATAGTATTTATATTAACTATATTAACTCTGTCTAACCCTAACACCCCTAACTAAATTTGTATTAAATTAATCTAATTCATATTATAAACTAAAATATTCCTATTTAAATCTAAATACTTACCTATAAAATAAACCCTAAGATAGCTACAATATAATTAATAATTACATTGTAGCTATGTTAGGGTTAATATTTATTTTACAGGTAAATTGTTAATTATTTTAACTAGGTCTAATAGCTATTAAATAGTTATTACCTATTTAATATCTACCTAGTTAAAATAATTACCCAATTACCTGTAAAATAAATCCTAACCTAAGTTACAAATACACCTACACTATCAATAAATTAAATAAACTACAAATATCTATCTAAAGATACAATTAAATAAACTAAACTAAATTACAAAAAAAAAAACACTAAATTACAAAAAATAAAAAAAAGATTACAAGATTTTTAAGCTAATTACACCTATTCTAAGCCCCCTAATAAAATAATAAGCCCCCCAAAATAAAAAAAACTACCTGCCCTATTCTAAATTAAAATAAGTTCAAAGCTCTTTACCTTACCAGCCCTTAAAGGGGCCTTTTGTGGGGCATGCCCCAAAGAATTCAGCTCTTTTGCATTTAAAAACATATACAATACCACCCCCCATTACAACCCACCACCCACATACCCCTATTCTAAACCCACCCAAACTCCCTTAAAAAAGCCTAACATTACCCCCCTGAAGATCTCCCTACCTTGTCTTCACCACACCGGGCCGAACTCCTCCGCCACCGCAGAGCATCCATCCCGGCCGACGACTGAACGACGAATGAGGTACCTTTAAATGACATCATCCAAGATGGCGTCCGCCGAATTCCGATTGGCTGATAGGATTCTATCAGCCAATCGGAATTAAGTTCGAAAAATCTGATTGGCTGATTGAATCAGCCAATCAGATTCAAGTTCAATCCGATTGGCTGATTGGTTCAGCCAATCGGATTGAACTTGAATCTGATTGGCTGATTCAATCAGCCAATCAGATTTTTCTAACTTAATTCCAATTGGCTGATAGAATCCTATCAGCCAATCGGAATTCGGCGGACGCCATCTTGGATGACGTCATTTAAAGGTACCTCATTCGTCGTTCAGTCGTCGGCCGGGATGGATGCTCCACGGTGGCGTAGCGAAGAAAGAAGATTGAAGATGCCGCTTCATGGAAGATGCTGCCGGAAGGAAGAAGACTTTGCTGCCGCTTGGAGGAAGACGTCGCCGGAGGAAGAATTCTTCTTTGCCGCTTGGAGCAAGACATCGCCCGGATCGGATGAGGAGTTCGGCCCGGTGTGGTGAAGACAAGGTAGGGAGATCTTCAGGGGGGTAGTGTTAGGCTTTTTTAAGGGGGGGGTTGGGTGGGTTTAGAATAGGGGTATGTGGGTGGTGGGTTGTAATGGGGGGGGGGTATTGTATATGTTTTTAAATGCAAAAGAGCTGAATTCTTTGGGGCATGCCCCACAAAAGGCCCTTTTAAGGGCTGGTTGTCATGATTTCCTCCGTTCATCGCCGTCTCGCCGCGGCTCCCGGATCTCTTCTGTGTTCTTACGTCATGTTGCCTAGCAACGTGACACATTCTCAGACACTCCCTCTGATGTTCGGCCCTCTCTCCACCTTTAAATCTCAGCGGGAGATTTACTCGGGGCCCGTTTGTTCTCTTTTGCCGGACCTTGTCAAAGTGAGTACTTTATTCTGGATCCTGACCCTATCCTTCCTGCCTTAGCTTTGTCTGTACCTCAAATGCCGTTTTGGATATACTTGTCCCTTGCCTGTCTGAAGTCCTGCACTATCTGTTACTTAAAGTTTAACCTCTTGCCTACCAGACTTTGTTTGCTGACAAACCTGCTAAAAAGGACATTATCATTTGTTTGCTAAACCTGCTTAAAGGGACATTATCTTTGTTTGCTTTAATCCTGCTAAAAAGGACATTATCATTTGTTTGCTGACAACCTGCTTAAAGGGACAGTCAACACTTACTTTAACATGTTTTTATATTGAAAATAACAAAACGGAGGTCCGCCTACACTATACCCCTCCTGCCTTGCCGCCTTGCTTCTGTCCTAATCAGCGGCGCTAACTACTCTAATACCCAGTAAATATGGATGCCGGACTCCCCCCACCATTACGTAGCTGCCTTCTTCTTCAACTGATAAGCAAATCAGAATCCAGGCATCGGACAGAAATTGCAAGCGCGTGCAATTTCAGTCCGAGGACTGGATT
Source organism: Bombina bombina (assembly GCF_027579735.1). Lineage (NCBI taxonomy): Eukaryota > Metazoa > Chordata > Amphibia > Anura > Bombinatoridae > Bombina > Bombina bombina. Next base: position 65,010,828 of record NC_069504.1, on the reverse strand, counting down.
CTGATTTGCTTATCAGTTGAAGAAGAAGGCAGCTACGTAATGGTGGGGGGAGTCCGGCATCCATATTTACCGGGTATTAGAGTAGTTAGCGCCGCTGATTAGGACAGAAGCAAGGCGGCAAGGCAGGAGGGGTATAGTGTAGGCGGACCTCCGTTTTGTTATTTTCAATATAAAAACATGTTAAAGTAAGTGTTGACTGTCCCTTTAAAGGGACATTATCTTCGTTTGCTTTAATCCTGCTAAAAAGGACATTATCATTTGTTTGCTGACAATCTGCTTAAAGGGACATTATCTTTGTTTGCTTTAATCCTGCTAAAAAGGACATTATTATTTGTTTGCTGACAACCTGCTTAAAGGGACATTATCTTTGTTTGCTTTAATCCTGCTAAAAAGGACATTATTATTTGTTTGCTGACAACCTGCTTAAAGGGACATTATCTTTGTTTGCTTTAATCCTGCTAAAAAGGACATTATCATTTGTTTGCTGACAAACTGCTTAAAGGGACATTATCTTTGTTTATTGCAAACTTGCAAAAAAGGAACATTATCATTTGTTTGCTAAACCTGCTTAAAGGGACATTATCTTTGTTTGTTACTATTCCCCTAAAAAGGAACGTTATCTCCTGTAAATCAATTCAGTCCTCAAGAAGATATACTGAGTTACTATTTCTTTTTGGAAAGTCTTATATCCTGCTTATTTTGTTTCCTGAGTGGGTCACGTCCTGGATATTTCTCAGTGTGCCAGCGTGTGTTTTAATTTTTACGCTAGCAGTTGGGTTAAATCCTGGACTGACTAAATACGGCTGACATTACAAACGGGCCATAAATGGACCCCACTGAATTATCCATGGCCGTGACCCACCAGGGACAATTACTGGGATCTCATGCTACCCACTTGCAATCCTTGGATTCCAAGCTAGATCAAATTACTACATTATTACAGAACTTGGTTGCTCCTATCCCTCCCAATCCTAATCCTCTTGAGGCATCTCCTCCTCCGATCCCCAACAACCAATCACAAGGACATTTGAGTCCTAGGATTCCTCTTCCAGACAAATATGACGGGAATCCTGAAGACTGTAGGGGCTTTCTGAATCAATGTCGTCTTCACTTTCGTAACAGTCCTACCCTTTTTGCTACTCCCTCTTCTCAGATTACATTCCTTATTTCCTTAATGAAAGAAAGAGCTTTGGCCTGGGTATCACCTCTGTTAGAAAAAAATGATCTTCAAGATGTGGATGCTTTTCTTTCTGTTTTTTCTAACGTGTTTGACAAACCTGGAAGGTCTTCCGCTGCTGAAGCTTCTCTCTTAGACCTACGTCAGGGTGGTCAACCAGTGTCTCAATATGCCATTGAGTTCCGCACTCTTGCATCTGAAACTACTTGGAATCAGGGAGCTCTTAGAGCAGCTTTTCGCAAAGGACTTTCAGAACGTCTCAAAGATGAATTGGTGTATCGGGAACTTCCAGAATCCCTAGAAGCCTAAATAAATCTTTGCATCAGTCTTGATTCTAGATATCGTGAATGCCAACAAGAAAGAGAAAGAAATCAGAGGTCCTCAACTCGAACTCCTTTTCGTCTGGCTCCTCGTTTTTCTAACCCAATAACGACTGCCTCTCCTTCTCCTGATCAGGCTTAACCTATGGAAGTAGGAACCATAAAATTAACAGAAACAGAGCGTTTGAGAAGACGTTCTCTTGGCCTGTGTCTATACTGTGGTCTTAAAGGGCATTTATTAAGGGATTGTCCTACCAGGCCAGTAAAAGCCAGGGCTTAACTTCTGTCCAGGGAACTAAGTTAAGTAAAAAAATAATTCATTCCCTCTATAATAAACTCTTTGTTCCTGTAACTCTTCAATTGGGTGATAACAAGATTCATACACAGGGTCTTATTGATTCTGGTGCTGGAGGAGTGTTCATTGACTCCACTTTTGTGTCTACTCACACTATTCCCTTACTAAGAAAGAAGTTTTCAGTTTTTGTCTCTACTGTTAGTGGAGACCCTTTGGTTTCCGGATTCATCCAGTTTACTACTATACCCATACTTTTTTCTGTCGGAGTACTTCATTGTGAGAGGATATGTTTTGATGTTATTACTACTCCTCAATTTCCCATAATCTTGGGTCTTCCTTGGCTTCAGTTACACAATCCTACCTTTTCTTGGACCCATGGTGAACTCACCTCCTGGGGATTATCTTGCCATACTAACTGTCTTCAAGAACTTACTAAAATACCACTCACTATTGCTCTTACTACCGACACTTCTGGTCCTCTACCTATGCCTTATCAAGATTTTGTCGATGTCTTTTCAAAAAAAGAAGCAGAACGCCTTCCTCCTCACCGTTCATTTGATTGCCCTATTGATCTTCTTCCTGGGGCTCCTTATCCTCGAGGCAAGACTTACCCACTTTTCCAGGCCTGAAAATGTAGCCTTGGAAGAATATATCAAAGATAATTTGGCCAGAGGATTCATTCGACCCTCCTCTTCTCCTGTAGGGGCTGGATTCTTCTTTGTGGGAAAAAAGGATGGCGGACTGCGACCTTGTATCGATTACAGAGGTCTAAATCAAATTACCATCAAGAACAGTTATCCTTTACCCCTAATTCCTGAATTATTCACATATCTTCAAGGTTCCAACATTTTTACCAAACTAGATCTTCGTGGAGCATACAATCTCATCCGTATGCGCAAGGGTGATGAATGGAAGACAGCCTTTAACACTCGATTTGGGCATTATGAGTATCTGGTCATGCCTTTTGGGCTGTGTAATGCCCCTGCTGTTTTTCAACACTTCGTGAATGAGATTTTTCGGGATTTTTTGAACATTTTTGTCATCATTTACCTTGACGATATATTAATTTTTTCTCAAAACTACCAAGATCATATACATCACGTCAGGAAAGTACTTCAACGTTTAAGAGTTAACCATCTATTTGCTAAACTGGAAAAATGTTCTTTTCATCAAAGGTCCATACCCTTCTTGGGATATGTAATCTCCGAATCAGGATTTGAAATGGATCCAACTAAACTCTCTGCCATTTTGGATTGGCCTAGACCTGATTCTCTTAAAGCTCTGCAACGTTTTCTGGGTTTTGCCAGTTATTACAGGAAATTTATCAAAGGTTTTGCTACAATTACGTCACCTCTTTCGTCTCTCACCAGAAAAGGGCAAAACTGTAAAGAGTGGCCTCCTGATGCTGTTGAAGCTTTTGACTCTCTCAAAGAAGCTTTCTCTTCTGCACCTATCCTGCGTCACCCAAATCCGGATTTTCAATTTATTCTTGAAGTCGATGCTTCTTCTGTTGCTGCTGGGGCTGTTCTTTCCCAACGTATACCTGACACAGGAAAGATTCACCCTGTGGGATTCTTCTCCAAGAAATTTTCTCCTTCTGAATTAAATTATGATGTAGGCAATAAAGAGTTGCTTGCTATTAAAATGGCCCTGGACGAATGGAGGCATTGGTTGGAAGGTACTTCTTTACCATTTACTATACTCACAGATCATAAAAACCTTCTCTATCTACAAACGGCCAAACGACTGAACTCCAGACAAGCACGTTGGTCTTTGTTCTTCTCACGTTTTCATTACAATCTGTCTTATATACCCGGTTCTAAGAACATCAAGGCTGACGCCCTTTCCAGACAATTTCAAGATACCTCAACTCCTGAATCTGGTATTCTTTAACCTCATAAAGTCTTAGCCCAGTTATCTACTTCGTGGTTACATGACTTACAATCAGCTCAGAAGGATCTTCCTTTGTCTTGCAAACCTCCTGATGGCCTACTCTTTGTTCCTAAACGTCTTCGTTCCAAGATTCTATATTGGGCTCATGACAGTCCTCTCTCTGGACATCCTGGCATCAGTAACACCGCTCGGAATCTCAAGCAACATGTCTGGTGGCCTACTCTGTCTCAAGATGTTACAGATTATGTCTCAGTATGTACACAGTGTGCCAGCAATAAGACTCCTCGTCAACTTCCTTCCGGTTTGCTCCAACCGTTACCCATTCCTCATCAGCCTTGGACCCATTTATCCATGGATTTTATTACCGATCTTCCTCTTTCAGCTGGAAATAACACTATTTGGGTGGTTGTTGACAGGTTCACTAAGACTGCACACTTCATTCCTTTACCTGGTTTACCGTCTGCCAAAAGACTTTCCGAACTATTTCTCTTACACATTGTGAGATTACATGGCTTCCCTCTGAATATCGTTTCGGATAGAGGAGTACAATTTGTTTCCCGGTTTTGGAGATCACTCTGCAAACACTTTGGAACAACGATCTCTTTGTCTACTTCACATCATCCAGAGTCTAATGGCCAAACCGAAAGGGTTAACCAGTGCCTTGAAACTTATTTGAGGCATTATGTGGATCATCATCATTCTAATTGGACTGGTTATCTCCCACTAGCAGAATTGGCTCATAACGCACGTAACAACTCCTCACTTCAGACCTCTCCTTTTCATGCGGCCTATGGATTTCAACCCAGAACGTTTCCTCTACACACTTCTTCCACAGAAAATCCTGCTTCTGATCTATCTGCCAGGAGGTTAACTCGTCATTGGAAGAGGATACATCTTCTTCTTTCTAAGGCTTCTGAACGTTATAAGTTCTATTCTGATCTTCGTCGAAGGAGGGCTCCCAAATATCGGCCTGGCGATAAGGTTTGGATTTCTTCACGTCATCTTCGCCTCAAGCAGCCTTCCACCAAATTGGGACCGCGATATTTGGGTCCTTTCTGGATACTGGGTCAAGTATGTCCTACTGCTTACCGAATTGCTCTGCCCAAGACTCTCAAAGCCCATCCTGTATTCCACGTATCTCTTCTAAAGCCTATGTTATCTAATAGGTATTCTAAACCTATGCTCAAACCTCCACCTCTTTTGATTCATGGACAACCTGAATTTGAGGTCAGTCACATTCTGGATTCCAAACTTCGTGGCAAAAGACTGTATTATCTCATTCATTGGAAAGGTTATCCTGTTACAGAACGATCCTGGGAACCTGCCCGGCAGGTAAACGTCCCTGCCTTAGTTAAGGCCTTTCACAAGTTTCACCCTACTAAGCCTGGTCCTGTCCCCCGAAGGGGTCCTTGAGGGGGGGGTGCTGTCATGATTTCCTCCGTTCATCGCCGTCTCGCCGCGGCTCCCGGATCTCTTCTGTGTTTTTAAGTCACGTTGCCTAGCAACGTGACGCATTCTCAGACACTCCCTCTGACGTACGGCCCTCTCTCCACCTTTAAATCTCGGCGGGAGATTTACTCGGGGCCCGTTTGTTCTCTTTGCCGGACTTTGTCAAAGTGAGTACTTTATTCTGGATCCTGACCCTATCCTTCCTGCCTTAGCTTTGTCTGTACCTCAAATGCCGTTTTGGATATACTTGTCCCTTGCCTGTCTGAAGTCCTGCACTATCTGTTACTTAAAGTTTAACCTCTTGCCTACCAGACTTTGTTTGCTGACAAACCTGCTAAAAAGGACATTATCATTTGTTTGCTAAACCTGCTTAAAGGGACATTATCTTTGTTTGCTTTAATCCTGCTAAAAAGGACATTATCATTTGTTTGCTGACAACCTGCTTAAAGGGACATTATCTTTGTTTGCTTTAATCCTGCTAAAAAGGACATTATCATTTGTTTGCTGACAATCTGCTTAAAGGGACATTATCTTTGTTTGCTTTAATCCTGCTAAAAAGGACATTATTATTTGTTTGCTGACAACCTGCTTAAAGGGACATTATCTTTGTTTGCTTTAATCCTGCTAAAAAGGACATTATTATTTGTTTGCTGACAACCTGCTTAAAGGGACATTATCTTTGTTTGCTTTAATCCTGCTAAAAAGGACATTATCATTTGTTTGCTGACAAACTGCTTAAAGGGACATTATCTTTGTTTATTGCAAACTTGCAAAAAAGGAACATTATCATTTGTTTGCTAAACCTGCTTAAAGGGACATTATCTTTGTTTGTTACTATTCCCCTAAAAAGGAACGTTATCTCCTGTAAATCAATTCAGTCCTCAAGAAGATATACTGAGTTACTATTTCTTTTTGGAAAGTCTTATATCCTGCTTATTTTGTTTCCTGAGTGGGTCACGTCCTGGATATTTCTCAGTGTGCCAGCGTGTGTTTTAATTTTCACGCTAGCAGTTGGGTTAAATCCTGGACTGACTAAATACGGCTGACACTGGTAAGGTAAAGAGCTTTGAACTTTTTTTAATTTAGAATAGGGCAGGGAATTTTTTTATTTTGGGGGGCTTTATTATTTTATTAGGGGGCTTAGAATGGGTGTAATTAGCTTAAAAATCTTGTAATCTTTTTTTTATTTTTTGTAATTTAGTGTTTTGTTTTTTTGTAATTTAGTTTAGTTTATTTAATTGTATCTTTAGATAGATATTTGTAGTTTATTTAATTTATTGATAGTGTAGGTGTATTTGTAACTTAGGTTAGGATTTATTTTACAGGTAATTGGGTAATTATTTTAACTAGGTAGCTATTAAATAGTTAATAACTATTTAATAGCTATTATACCTAGTTAAAATAATTAACAATTTACCTGTAAAATAAATATAAACCCTAACATAGCTATAATGTAATTATTAATTATATTGTAGCTATCTTAGGCCTAGATTTGGAGTTCGGCGTTAGCTGTGAAAACCAGCGTTAGAGGCTCCTAACACGGGTTTCTTACGGACTCCGGTATTTAGAGTTCAGTTACCGACACTCAAAAAAAACCTAACGCTCACATTTCTACCGACACCTCAGACCCAGTAGTAAACATATACCGACAAAAAAAAGATCCACGAATCAAATAAAAAATATTACACAAACTACACTTACAGTCATACAAACACTACACTATGTTTATTTTTCATATTTAATAATTTTTCATCAAAATACAAAGGATTAAAGTTGCGAGATCTCGGGTGTTTGAAAAAAAACAACACAAATCCATTTTCCCATTGACTTACATTGACACACGGGAAAAGACCCTCATATACCTACATCTAACTAATAACATTATCACAAACATACACTCATCGATGCATACAAACAATATACACCACATGACATACACAAAATATTTATTTATTACAAAAAAAACACGATTTAGTTACTTTTTCACAAAAGCTCATGACGTCACTCACTTTACGATGAAAAAAAAAATGACCAATTTTTAGAGCCTCCATTGACTTCTATTGGGAAGACGTGCTCGTGCACGCGAAACCCTCATTTCCCTAACGCACGCAAATAGCGTAGACAGAAAAACTCCAAATACCAGCGCTAGAAAAGACATGATTTCATGCATTAGACCCAGCTATGATAAATAGATCAAGAAATTACTATTTCCCTATGGTGGATTTATGGATTTTACTGTTTGAATATTCACAACACCATTAAATTGTTTCAGACTTTTATATTACATCAACTACAAATCAACATCACTAGTAACAAACTTTTATTTTAAAAAATATTACATTTAAACGGACACAAAAATAATGTCAACTTTTCAGGATTCACAAACACTACACAATGGGAAACAATTCTCATTTACCTTTATTATTGCATTTCAGTTATTCAACGCATATGCTTGCAGCAACAGCATATCTACATAGGCTTAACACATGATCACTCATGGATGCACATACATTACTTTTAACATTCACTCATACATGTGCATTCAAATGATGGGGGAAAAACACATTACATTCTCTAGAGGAATCACAAAACACAACATATGGATTTTACTGTACTTTTAACATCATGATTCCATCACCAGAAACCATTAGGAATTACGTACAACAAGAACATCATTACACCAGATTACAGATGTCACTTTATGGGAAGGAACAACAATGCCAGACCGCTATATAGAAGTCAGCATATGTGGGACACAATCACAATATATACGTACATGTACATAACACGCATCACCCATCACGCAACCACAAAGCACACATTTAGATTTTATTCAGCACACAATAACAATGTAGCACAATACAACAACACAATGAGGATTTCAGAACTACATAGGCAGGTTAATAATATCATGACGTCATTAGAAGATTCAACCATACACATCACAGATTCACGACTGTACCGCCCCTTTCGGAACTTTAACACTCAATACTACAATACAACATATACGTAAACCACAGTTTGGAACAGCATTATTAAGGCGATTTCAATGGGACAATTAATAAATATTGTCAGATCGCAAATCACTTATATATATAATACTACAGATGACAGCCGGAAGTTCTTCAGTATTAGTGCCATTTGAATGGGACGCATACAATATTGACATCTCGGCAATCACTTATATATACAATACTACAGATGACAGCCGGAAGTTATTCAGTATTAGTGCGATTTGAAAGGGACGCATACAATATTGACAGCTCGGCAATCACTTATATATACAATACTACAGATGACAGCCGGAAGTTATTCAGTATTAGTGCGATTTGAAAGGGACGCATACAATATTGACATCTCGGCAATCACTTATATATACAATACTACAGATGACAGCCGGAAGTTATTCAGTATTAGTGCGATTTGAAAGGGACGCATACAATATTGACATCTCGGCAATCACTTATATATACAATACTACAGATGACAGCCGGAAGTTATTCAGTATTAGTGCGATTTGAAAGGGACGCATACAATATTGACATCTCGGCAATCACTTATATATACAATACTACACATGGCAGACGGGAAGTTCGGAATTATTATTGCAATTTTAAAGGGACGCGTACAATATTGACAGCTCGGAAATCACTTATATATACAATACTACAGATGGCAGACGGGAAGTTCGGAATTATTATTGCGATTTTAAAGGGACGCATACAATATTTACAGCTCGGCAATCACTTATATATACAATACTACAGATGGCAGCTGTTACTTTATCGTTTACAAACAATATTGCAGCAACATTGATCGATCACATTCGATGCACATTATACACAACTATGCACTTTCATTCATGTTAGCCTGGACGTGTGCTTGTTACTATAAGATCGCGTTTAAGAAATATTGATTACGCATATGAACAAACATTACAAACATGCACTGTATGTGTGATATTTGACACTTTCACATTGAGAATCATTGTTTGAAAATAACATTTCAGCAAACAACAAATAAACGCCCACTGTGAAAGTATTCGCGCCGCTCACATACAAACAGGTGAATACAATCATCAATCATTACAAACTCACTACCATTGGACTAATTGTACTATAAATCCCCCAAACAACATGGCCAATGCATCACTTGTGATCCACATCAGATCAAGTGCTTACCTTGTTACGCTGTTTTGAAAGATGGATGACGATGACATGGTAGACGCTGCTGGTGCTGCTATTGGCGAACTAGCTGTTGGTCGAATCAGGCAGCCTCGGCGGCTCAGACTGAGACGAAGGGGTCATCTGGTTCGAGGTCCTCGTGTCTACAGGGTGAGACCCACCTTGGAAAACATGAGTGACTTTGAGGTTTTTGATAAGTATCGGCTCGATCGCGAACAGCTCATTGGCCTTTACGATCTTCTTAAACCTCATTTGGAGCCACGTATAAGAATAAGGACTGCTGTTCCCGCCATGAGTAGGATGCTAAGCTGTCTATACGTCCTGGCCTCCGGGAGTTTTCAATCCGGACAACTGTACATGCATGGCCTGGCTCAAGGTACATTCTCTGTGGTGTTTGATAACTTTCTGGACGCCATGGTACGTATCAGTAAGCAATACATAGGATTCCCACAGAATGATGGTGATTGGAGGCGCCTGAAGCGGGAATTCTTTGATATTGCTCAAATGCACAATGTCTTGGGAGCCATAGATTGTACCCACATTGCGCTGCGTGCTCCAATTGATGATTCGCCCTTCAGAAATCGCAAACATTTTCATAGCCTCAACGTGCAGTATGTTTGTGACGCACAGATGAGGATTATGCATGTGTGTGCGAATTTTGGAGGAGCTTGTCAAGATGCCCGCATCCTCTCTCTTTCGTCCCTGTGGAGACAGTTTGAGTAAAGACAAATGCCCCCTGGTTATCTCGTTGGTGAGTATTTGTGCACAACATGGTTAATTATTTTGACAATTGCCACTGTAGTTTTAAAATGTTAGCGTAATGTTCAGCTATAGGATGCAATTTAACCATATATTTTACCCCCGCTAATGTCTACTTTTAGTTCAATGCAGATATGTAGCATGTCTTACCTTAAATGCTCAGATAGAGAATGTAATGTAACCATGTAGTTAGCATTTTACACAAGGCTTGATTTAGGAGAAATACGCATATGTAGCATGTCTTAGCTGAAATGTGAAGATATTAGCTAATGCAATTTAACTATGTCATTGTCTCTTTCCGCAAATGTCTTTTAGTTCAATGCAGATATGTAGCATGTCTTACCTTAAATGCTCAGATAGAGAATGTAATGTAACCATGTAGTTAGCATTTTACACAAGGCTTGATTTAGGAGAAATATGCATATGTAGCATGTCTTAGCTGAAATGGGAAGATATTAGCTAATGCAATTTAACCATGTCATTGTCTCTTTCCGCAAATGTCTTTTAGTTCAATGCAGATATGTAGCATGTCTTACCTTAAATGCTCAGATAGAGAATGTAATGTAACCATGTAGTTAGCATTTTACACAAGGCTTGATTTAGGAGAAATACGCATATGTAGCATGTCTTAGCTGAAATGGGAAGATATTAGCTAATGCAATTTAACCATGTCATTGTCTCTTTCCGCAAATGTCTTTTAGTACAATGCAGATATGTAGCATGTCTTACCTTAAATGCTCAGATAGAGAATGTAATGTAACCATGTAGTTAGCATTTTACACAAGGCTTGATTTAGGAGAAATACGCATATGTAGCATGTCTTAGCTGAAATGGGAAGATAGAGAATAATATTGAACTAGATATTTTAAAGTTAAAATAAACATTTGTTAATGGATTATCGTGTACAAAACTTTTTATTGTACTACAAATATTATTTTGAGGATTCTGTTGGGATTATGTTCTGTTCATAATTTATAGGTGATTCTGGGTACATGAGCCGGCCTTGGCTCATTACCCCCTTGCGTAGCCCGACTGATGTGTCTGAGGAGCGCTACAATAGGGCTCATAAGAGAACCAGGGCGGTGGTTGAACGGATGTTCGGGCTCCTGAAGATGAGGTTCAGGTGCCTGGACAGGTCGGGAGGAGCCCTCCAGTACAACCCAAAGAAGGTGGCTAAGATCGTTGTAGCCTGTAGCGTCCTGCATAATATTGCACAGCGGGCTGGGATGCTGCAGGCCGTCCGGCCGGACAGAAACCTCCTCAGAGATGAGGAGGATGATCCTGTTCTAGAGGGGCCATTCCGGGACGAGGGGCTCAATGTCAGAGCAGACATCATCAACCGCAACTTTAGACGGTAAAGAATAGAAGTTAGACTGGAGTATTATCAATAGATGTGAACTGTAGGGAAATGACAAGTAGAGAATTGTGCAAACATGTTAGGATTGTTCATCAAATGCTAAAAATGTGTTTCATTTATTAATATAGGTGATGCTCTGGCCATTGGGTCCTGTAGCGAGTCTTTGCCACCTGGTTTTTAAAGAGGACATCAGCTGGTAAGTATAAATGTCTGGACTGTTGCTGGCATGAATTGTACACAAATACATCATATGGCATACATTTTCTAAACTAGTATTTAGTTTACACATTACTTAAAATGAAAATACTCAGAAAGGGATCCTCTAGCATGACTATGGTTCAATGTCACACATTAGAGGTTTGTTCTGCTCAATATGACTCATCTTCACACTTGATAGAACATAACACAAGATGCTACACAGTAAGCTAGTGACAGAAATTTCTTATGAAATGGGGGGTGGGAGAGGGCTAGAGAAATGATTCACACACTTGTAGTAATTTTGAATAAACCTTTTATGCCATTAGGGAGCTGACTTAATCTAAAGACTGAAAGGGAAGAATTAGAAGCCTGACAGTGAAGATTGCCCAGACTGACAGTGGAAAAAGCCAAGATTGAAATTGAAGTATACCAAGGGGATCATGTCTGGCATTATCTTTCAAATCTGCTGACCTTGAAAAGCATACAAAGACATGTTCACATGGTAAGTGCCAACTATTTAATAGAATAAGGCTGTTGAGGCATCCTATTGGAGACACTTAGATGAATTTCTAATTTTTAGATGGGATTTCAGTCCTCTATTTTTGAAATGATGAATAAGACACCTATTGAAAATCAACTGTTTAGCCCTGAATTGACTTTCAAAGACCATGCATTATCCAGGTTGGTGTACCAATGCATGCTAGTTAATAATCACAGGAAGAATGTTGATTATTGGTAGCTTACATACATTAGTCATACATATTTCATCATTAGATATTTAAGGATCACAATCATAAAAAGGAATACATATTATAGTTGATATAGAGGTATTTGAATGGACATGAAATATGACATTTATGTTCAACATATATATTATTGAAATGTGATATACATTTTTATGTATAATTCGAAAATCATATTTTTTTTTTTTTAAATATAATTAATAAATATCTTTAAAAAATGTTGAACAAAGTTAGAGCATAGACACAAGATGATTGTAAATGTATTTTATGATTCTTTGACTACGTGTGTATTAACTTTTGTAAACATTTTTTTTACATTTCAGATTGGCATCTGATGACTTCCAGGAATATATTTTTATTTTTGGTTCAGAAACTATTAAATTTTAAAATGGTAATAATAAAAAGTTTAGTATTAAATACACTCTTTGGAACAGATTATAATAAATATCCATATAATCTGTCAATAAAAATCAATTTGACTCCCATGACTGGTAGTTGTCTATTTGACAAGCACATGAATAAGATCAAATAATGCATTAATTGTTGAAAATCCACTGATTCAGAGAATATTACATTAAACTATCTTTTTTAACATTCATTGGGTAGTGAGATCCATCGATGCTTTTCTTTTGAAATTCTTAGATGTTAAAATAATTTCGGATATGTAGTCAATTTCACAAAAAAATAATTTTTTTCACTTTTAAGAAGGGGAAGTGGTTCAATTACATTAAAGTGACAGTGTTGTTGAATATAAAATTAATTTTATAAGATCTTGTATCTTCCTTAGGTATCTCAAAACATTATTTGCTAAATTATTTTAATTTTTACATTTATAAATGGTAGGTCATTTAACTTTATATTTTTCACAAGCTAGTTATTGGATGGCAGGTTAATCGATTTGATTTTCTAGTGGAGTCATTTAACTATAGTTAATAATATTATGAAGTTTTTAAAATCTTACCTCTTGGGTTAGACATCACATATCTATATATAATTTTCATTCCCCTTTAGTTTATTTTGACAATGTTAAATCAACATTACAAATGTTTTGGTCCTTAAAGGGACATTCACAAAGTATATTGTGTATTGATTTTTAAATAATTCATAAAAGAATTTAAACATATTTAGAAAGTACTATAGAATTACATTCAGTCTTTAAATATACTTTGTAAAAAAAAAATCAATGCACATATCTTAGTCAATTACATAAGGTATCTATGTGCAACCAACAATCAGCATCAAAATAGCCTATGTAGATATGTATTTAATCCAAAAATATATATAATTACAATCTAATGATTGAATACCAAAACATATTAAGTTGTTCAAATATTATAATCTTATCCAAAATGCATACATAACATATAGCTTAATGTCCCTCTAAGCTGAAGAATCCGAAATACCTCCTTTACAATATATATTTCAGTCAGTGTGTAAAACAATCCAGAAGTTAATCTAAATTTTATTGACTCATATGTTATACTAATTTATCAAAAGGAAGGTGCCTAGGTTTCTGATATTTCAAGCATTATTGTGAAATGTTTATTTAAAGGGACATGAACTAAAAATATACTTAAAGGGAGACAGTTAAAAAATTAATGATTTATACATTCTGAATGAGTATTCTATTTTAAGCAACTTTAAAAATTGTCTCATATTATGAATGCTCCTTGTGATGTTGCTATCATTACTTTAAAAATAAGGCATTAAATAGATAATTTATTAGCTTCAGTACTCTGGACTGAACTTGGTTTTTTGTGGTGGATTAATTTATCCAACAATCATCAAGGACAACCCAGGTTTTTGAAACAATTGTCCGTAATCTCAAATAGCATTATTGATTTGCAAAGAAAGATAACAAGATAATTGTTAACATTTGAGAATCGGATTAAATTATAATGTTGATTAACATTTCATGCTCAATCTGAATCACCAACGCTAAATTTGTTTGGACAGTGTCCCTTTAAGAGATTTAAAGAGTGTATTTACTTCTCTTCCTATCTTGACATACTTTGCTTGAAAAGCATATCGAGATAGGCTCAGTACATGAAGATTGGTGGATGCACAGAGATGCCTTATGTGATTGTCTCAACCATGTGCATTTAAATTTCTTCTGTTGAGGATATCTAAATACTAAGATAAATTGATTTACATTTTAAAGTCTAAACAATCTTCTATCTCTACAGATCATTTGATACAATTGTTTGTTTGTAATGTCTATTTAAAAATAAAGACGCCATTGCACAATAACATATATGAGCACTTCAGACAAATACAAGCTCGAGGTTTATTTACTAATAACAAACAAACCTGTAGTTTAACATTTATAAACAGATAATCCAAGTTACTGACCTTATCACCTGAATTTGAACATTCAGAAATATTGCGTGGGAAACGCATCTTGAAACACCAGATTAGCATCTTTAAACATTAAAGTCTAATGTCACGCAATAGCACACAATCAATGTGCATTATGAAATACATTTAATAGAGCAATATCAATACTTCACAATAAGTCAATAAATGGATTTTATGAACAATAAAGACATACAATATTAAATGTGTATTTGTATTAAAGAAACAGACCGTTATTAAACCGAGAAATGTCTACAACATTAATAATGTGACAGTATTAGATGTTAAATAGAATTTAATCATTAATATTTAACGGATCACGGATATTAAATCTGCGTCACACATATCCGCATGACAGGCCCATGAGTTACAAATAAGTCTACATGAAAAATGAAGTTATAGCACCACCATGAGGTATGTGTAAGGAAGTTACTAAGATATGAAACATTAAGGAACGGCCAATCAGAGTTCATCACACAAACACAACTTGAGTCAGGATGGTCTCACAGACATTCTAACAATATTTCAAACTTTTATCCAATCAGATGTACAGATAACTTGTCCCATGGTGCATCTCATGTTTACTTCACCATATAAAAGTCCATTACACGTTGCCATCTTTGTCAGTTCTCTAATGCCTGCAGGCAGTATATATATATTTATATATTTATATATTATATTATCAAACCGAGCAGGCATGTCAGCTCCCAGGTTCACCAAGGAGGAGAGCGCTGCACTGGTCCACGCCGTCAAGGACTTTTATCCCCAGCTGTTTGGGAACAAGAGGGGGTTGACAGATGTGCCTGTTAAGAAGGCCCTATGGGAGTCTATCACCAATGCGGTTAGATTGGTGTGTGACGTCCAGAGGACCCAGGATCAGATCATGAGGAGATTCAGAGATATGAGGTTGCGGTTAACCAAAAAAGTCAACCTCATAAGGGACTGGGTACAAGCCCGTAAAAGAGGTGGCAAAAGAGAGGCCCCACGGAAACTGTACCTACTCCCTTATGAGGTGACTTTATGCGAGCTCCTCAATCTCCGGGTCCCCAAAAGATTCAGATCCTCGCCATCCTCGGCCTCCTCTTCTTCCCTCCCAGTTGCGGGATCTGAAAGTCCTGACGCGGGGGCCAGGGCAGCTGCTTCTCCGTCCGGTGGCCTGGGAGGAGATGGAGAATCTGAACCAGGTAATTATCCAACTTCATATAATATCTTATTTTTTTTTTTTTAATCAATAAATGTGTATATAGTCAGATACTAAACCTATACAGATCTCACAACATACACTACATATGATGTTTAGATATCTGATTTTAGATTAGTGACACATGAAATAGGAATGATGTGTCTTGTGCTCTACAGAATATGCGTCACAGAGCGAAAATGGAATTGCGCATACACGTTAACATGGCTTTGCTGTAAGTGGCATTGCTTTATACATGTTGGTCAAATGACGGATGCGTAATTCCGCTTTGAATCATTGCGCAATGATCGCGAAAATGGAATTGCGCATACACGTTAACATGGCTTTGCTGTAAGTGGCATTGCTTTATACATGTTGGTCAAATGACGGATGCGTAATTCCGCTTTGAATCATTGCGCAATGATCGCGAAAATGGAATTCCGCATACACGTTAACATGGCTTTGCTGTAAGTGGCATTGCTTTATACATGTTGGTCAAATGACGGATGCGTAATTCCGCTTTGAATCATTGCGCAATGATCGCGAAAATGGAATTGCGCATACACGTTAACATGGCTTTGCTGTAAGTGGCATTGCTTTATACATGTTGGTCAAATGACGGATGCGTAATTCCGCTTTGAATCATTGCGCAATGATCGCGAAAATGGAATTGCACATACACGTTAACATGGCTTTGCTGTAAGTGGCATTGCTTTATACATGTTGTTCAAAATGAAATGTGAATTATTATATATGTGAAGAATACAGTATTCTTATTTTCAATATTATACATAATAAAAAAAGAAGAATCCAAATAAATTATAACATATGCACATCAATTGATGAGAATGAAATAACACCAAAAAATAATTAAAGCTACAGTAAACAACACAACTGATTGAAAATAAGAGTACAGGATATATTTATCATGAATTGAATTGAGGAAACAATTAACTCATGGGACTACCAAAGGATTAATAGTTTTAAATTGATTTTAAACATGGCCTGATTTGTATTAATGATATGCAATCCTCATTTAATATATTACAGATATGGATGTTGCTGCTGGATCCTTAAGGCAGGGCTTGTCACAGTATGGTATGTCTCATTTTAATTGACATTTGTCTTAGAAACATGGACAGAACATTACATACTAAATCCACATTGTTCAATATTTATATGTAATGTCCCTTTAATAGATGAAAATTAAATAATTCTTCGGATATCCTTAAATAACATATTAGATTTGAATTGCATGCTCAATCCCATTCATTACATCAACATATAGAGTAGAGAATTCATTAACACCTACATTGTCAAATCAATATAATTTTATATTAAAGGGATACTGATCTACAATTATTAATGTTGTCATTCAGATAGAGTATGCAATATTAATAAACATTTAAATATAATACTATCATCATATGTGAAATATTCTATTGCTAAATGTATTTTAAAATCAAGAATGTACATTTATCTGCATCTCAATTTTGGTTGAACAACCTGGGTTTTTATTGATGATTGGTGGATACCTTCAACAAACAATATTTATTGAATACAATATTGCTTATCTGCCTTTAAGATTAAAATGTAGCAACATTCAAATTATAATAGGAGTCAATGTTAAATCATTTTGAACAGTTTGAACAGAGAAATCAATGATTTAAATTAATCATGTCAGTGTCCCTTTAATAAACAATAGATTCATTCATCTTTACATTCTTTGGATTAAACAATATTGATATATAATTCACATATTCACTGTTGGAGTTACTTTATAGATATCAGCATACTCTAACAGCACCATGATTATATATTTGTACTAATCAATTTGGTTTTGTATTGTGATAAATATGTGTTGTGTCCTAAACAAGATTACTGTACATTGCACAAATGGCTCGATGTGCCACATGTGTTTGTTTAGATTTGTCAACAGCTGCTCTTCAAAATGTGGTTTGTGTGTATTCTTTTAAGAACATTGATCAATGGGTATATTTAGATATGCAATAGCATCGTATGAGATGAGTTTGATGTCTAATATAGTCTGAAATTAAACATATGTTCAATACATCATTTTTAACAGAATCCCCTTGATTCAATCAAGCATTTTCTGGTTTAATGACTGCTCTATTCTTCACATTTTCAAGTTGATTAATCTTAAAATTCGATACAGATGTGATTTAGTGATATCCCAAATGTGTTTCCTAATATATATCTATATCATTCATAGAGAGAGTTGGTGTGGTGAGCCCACAAGAATCCAGCAGTGACATAGAGCCGCCTTTGCGGTCTCCTGGTAAATCCATTGACTCATTTATATGTCATTGAAGGTGTATTGGTAATCAATATTATGAGCATGATTCTGATGAAGCATAACATTTGAAACAAACATATAATTTTCTCTTCTGATTATATATTAATTTTCTTTTAATATTGAAAGATTAATAATTAAAACTTTATTAGTCTACACATTTGTTATTCAGAAGATGTATAGCATATGTTTGTTTCCATGTTCATTTTTGACAACAGTCATCAAGTGATACACACATGAGAAATCTTAAATGTTCTATGTACTATGCTTTTATGATTTTTAAATTAATACAAACAATACATCGAAAATATGAATCATTGAGAATAACAAATCTAATGTAATTTGTATGCTCCATCAAAATGATGTAAATCATAACTTTGGGTGTGTATATCTTTAATGCAACATTGATGTGTGTCTTTGAACAACAGTAACATATGTTATAATATCTGTTCTTAACGTGTACACAACATGTTATGTTTTACAGAGATTGATTTAACATATGTGATGGAGGAGGAAGAGGCTGCCTTGGAGTCTAATGGTATGTGAAATATATCTATCATGTTTCCAACATGTTGCTTTATTTGAAATCATTTCATTGAAGACATTCAAAGTCTACAGCTTTTGCACTTTAAAAAGGAATATTATTTGTCGGTAAAAATACACTACTGCCCCCTTTCTATATCAGGCAGCATGAAATTTTTTTGTTTTTTAAAAATGTATAATTCATGCCATCATTATGTCACATGCATATTCCAGGCCAAAACACAATAATAATGTTATAATTGTACAGACAGTAATTGATATTCATCTGAGTGCCTATATGCATACCATATCCTCATTTAATAATTGTTTACAAATTCAAACACACTTCTAAGTATATTGAAAACATAATCAATTTGAAATGCGTTGATTTGATTTCATGATGTATGAGATGTTAATATATATTTATTAAATTTTCAGATGGATCCACCACTTCTGGTCATCTGGTTTCCGCCCCTGCCCAGTCCCCTGACCAGTCACAGACCCCTGCCCATGCCCAGACCCCTGCCCATGCCCAGACCCCTGCCCATGCCCAGACCCCTGCCCATGCCCAGACCCAGACCCCTGCCCATGCCCAGACCACTGCCCATGCCCAGACTCCTACCCATGCCCAGACCCCTGCCGGCCCTTCCCATTTATCATTTACTGCCCCTCCCAAAAAACGCCCCTACAACCCCCTTCGCCGCTCTCCCCGTATTATGGCCCGTACAGCTGCCCAGACCCCAACTCCCCACTCCCCAGCTGTACGGCCTACCCCGGAGCATCAGCTCATCCCTCCCCAAGCCAATCCCATCCCTCCCCAAGCCAATCCCATCCCTCCCCCCTGTCTCAACCTTCATTGTCCTGGGTGTCGGATTGTCCTTCCCAGGCACAGCTGTAAGTATCATTCAAAATCAACATTATAAGATACTTAAAGGTACACTGAAGGAAAATATTTTCTATTGTGATTCAAATAGAGCATGCAATGTTAATCAAATTTATAATTTACTACTCTTATGAATTATTCTTCATTCTCTTGATATCTTTATTGAAACAAAGAAATGCCTATAATTATTTTAAAAAATAAAATAATTGTGGACATCATTTCTTTATTGTTGGATGAATGTATCCATCAACCAGCAGGGACAAACAAAGTTGATAAACAAATATGGCCTGCCCTAAAAACCGACATTCTTGCATTCAAAATCTAGCTATAGAATTCAAACATTTAAAGAATATGTGTAATTTTTAAATATTTGTAATGTCATGCTCTATCTGAATCAGTAAATTAAATATTTAGGTTCAGTGTCCCTTTAATTGGATATCACTACATATACCAATCACCACTACTTGGATCCAACAATTAATGTACAAATGTTTATACATTATCTCTTGTCTAACCCAGTGGGAATGTAATTTCTTCAGGTTGCTATGTTTACACAGCTTGTCCTCAATGCCAAAATGTTTAAGGATAGGTGTGCCTACCACAGTATAATTAAAATATTTAAATTGCTAATGTAAGTACAATGTAAATCCTTTAACAAGATTTTATACACTCAAGCTGTATAAGTGGATCATCTAAAACCAATTAAAGGGGACAACATGTTTGAGTAAACTGTCCCTTTAATGATTTCGGTCTGTCTGAGTAACATAATTCATGTGTAAAGAATAAATTTAAACTAATTGATGTAAAGAATGATTTGTCTTTATGATGACAATGTATCTTTTCTATTTTTTTCGTCTGTTGTGTAATTATCATTAATATTTAATTTTTTCTTTATTTTAGGCTGTGACTCAGCATGGCTCATGCTAGAAGGTATAGCAAGAGTAGAGCAGGCCGTGTTGAGGAACGCAGCTGTCCTGAGAGGGATGAACGACACCATGCAGGCCCAGCTCCGGGTTCAGGACTTGACTCTGCGTGAAATTATGCGATTAAGTTAAAGGCCTGAATCTGGAGCTGGACATGCACAGGACAATGAAGAGGATGACCAGTAAGTGGAGGATCTGGAGATGCTCCAAGGTGGCAGATAAGAATCCTCCGTCCACATGTTGATGTTTTTTTTTATTGTTGCCATTTGGCCTTTTTAAAAGTTTATTGTTGTGCCTGTTGCACTCTTTTACCTTGTCATATGTCTCCAATGGGGCTATGGTGGCCCTTGGCAACTCTCTTCATGGACTGTGATGCACTGTGTTACCTTGTCATATGTCTCCAATGGGGCTATGGTGGCCCTTGGCAACTCTCTTCATGGACTGTGATGCACTGTGTTACCTTGTCATATGTCTCCAATGGGGCTATGGTGGCCCTTGGCAACTCTCTTCATGGACTGTGATGCACTGTGTTACCTTGTCATATTTCTCCAATGGGGCTATGGTGGCCCTTGGCAACTCTCTTCATGGACTGTGATGCACTGTGTTACCTTGTCATATGTCTCCAATGGGGCTATGGTGGCCCTTGGCAACTCTCTTCATGGACTGTGATGCACTCTTTTACCTTGTCATATGTCTCCAATGGGGCTATGGTGGCCCTTGGCAACTCTCTTCATGGACTGTGATGCACTATGTTACCTTGTCATATGTCTCCAATGGGGCTATGGTGGCCCTTGGTAACTCTCTTCATGGACTGTGATGCACTCTGTTACCTTGTCATATGGCTCAAATATTCCTTATTTTTACAAGATTATTTCTAAACGTTGTTGATGTTTTCTTACATACTAATAAAAGACATGTAATTGCACGATTCTTTGTCCTCATTCTTCATGTTATTTTTTTAAAGCTCTAGTTTATCTTGTTGATCCTTAAAGGGACCTACCAAAAATATTTTTTTATTAAAAATCATATATGTAAGACAATTGTAAATGACTTTAAGATTAACATCTCCAATGTAATCTTATTATTTGTCTTTATATATTTTTCTCTTAGCTTTATCATTGCATGATTATGATTAGCATAGTAATTTTTTTATATATGTATATATAGATTGTTATTTGTGTATATATGTATATTTCAATTTTCACATCCATGTGTGTATTTAGAAACTCTGCATGAATTGATGCACCTTTAACAAATGATCTGAGGATTGATACAATGATATAATCCCTGTAAAGTGTTCATTTTATTGAAATAGTATTGTCTATGTGTATCCTCTTTTTAAAAACAAAATAATGTCCCTTTAAGGGATGGTGAGCACAATTGTTAATGAATGTATTTCCATTTCTAAAGCGTTTTTGTCCTTTTTACATGAACAAGGACATATAATCTTATTAATAAACAATCTTATTGTAATGTTGACAGCACATGTATTTCATTTTCTATTCTATCTTATTGTAAAAGTGTAACCAAATAAATCTCTGTGTGTAATGCAAATATTTTCGATGATGAATATTTTTTTAAAAATATGTTAACAAAATAATTCTACTCCCATATATGGCTATAGGTAGGCTGACCATATTTAAACTTGAATAAATGACACGTTTAATCAATCCATGTATCATTATTGTTATTCCAAAACAATCAAAACATATCTTAAAACATCAATGGCATATGTATTTCTCATGTGTATCTTTTAAATGTTAAAGATATACACCATAGCTATAGTTCAAGGGACAGTCAAGTCCGAAAAGATGATTCATGATTTGGTGACATTCCTAGATAGCAATCTAGACACATACTAGTTCCTAAAATATAAATACGTTTTTTTAGTGATATGCCAAGCTGTCAACTGAGTCCTTGTATTGGCTGCGGTTTTTCAGCTATCTCGGATGCGCCATGTTGCTTAAAACGTCACCTGCCAGGCTGTCCAATGATTCCTTGTATTGACTGACGTTCTTACGTGATCAAGAATGTGCCTTTTATTGGATGGCGTTTTGACGCGATCAAGGATGCGCCTTTTTTTTTGGGCGTTCTTACGTGATCAAGAATGTGCCTTTTATTGGATGGCGTTCTTACGTGATCAAGGAAGCGCCATGTTAAGACGTCACATGCAAAGGTAAAAAAACGTATGATTGGATTACGTAGTCCCGCAATATTTGTTTGTGCACGTTAAACACGTTTGTGACTGCAGCTAATTTTAAAAACCTTGCGAATATGTATTATTTGCATCATGTTACATTGTTGACCCGTAGCTGATAAAGACCACCACATTCTCTTTTGCTGGATGTCTGGTTGAATAAACGAATGAAAGCAAAATGTTTTCATGCATATGATATTTCGAGGCAAGTGCAAATCTCTATAGTCCATGTTGTTTAATATGTTTGTCAACAATATGTTCCTTTTTCATAAAAATGACTGTTGTTTTTAATGTTAAAGATATCTAATTAATAAATATGCGCTATTGTGTTTGAATAAAGTAATCAATATGCATTTAGCTTTATCATATGCTAAATATATGATGCCGACTTCTTCTAAATGTAATTTCGTTGTATATTTTATTAAAGGTTCATTAGACACTCACATTATAAATCAAAACTTTTTATTTTGTTTCTAGTTAGATAGTCCATTGTTTAACAAATACATGTTTCATTTTGCTTCTGTTCAAAGAAAATGTAATTAATTTTCAGACTCCTCGCCCAGCCTCTGAGTTTCATGTGAGTACCATCTCCAGCTTTCTCCTGTTTGTGTAAAGGGTCTTTTCATATGTTAATGATGGGGTATTGTCTTGTTTTACAGTTGTAATGGGGGTTCATCTATATTTTCAATAGAGCTAACCCGATTTTCTTTGAAAGTGTTTGAAGCTTTGTAATATTGATATCAGTATATGTTAATCTTGTTGTTTGTAGTAGTGTCTATTACATACAGTTCTGTTAAAAATATAGTATACTGTCCCTCTAATGCAAATGTTGATTTTTGTATCATGTATGAGTTCCACATTGTTTAATCTTCAAATATATTATTGTTAGCATATTTTCACCCCCCACTCCTAAAAGGACTTTAAACCATATTCATTGTTCAAACAAATGTCTTTCTAAAAAAAAAATTAACACAATAATGTCTCTTTAAGAAAATATACTTTATTTAACACGTCAATATAAATCTGATTTCAATATTTAATTTTTGACCAAGTACATGTAGATATACCAACAAGCTTCAAATATGTGTTAGCATATGTAATTTTGTTAAAGGGACAGTTTAGAAAACAAATAATGTTTTGCATTATTCTAAAAGTCAATTTTGTAATATCAATGATATCAAAGGTTTCTCACCAATTAATCATTTGTCTTTGTTTATTTAAATTTGCTAGCTAAACCTATGAGGTTCGTGTGCTCATTTCTTCGAGCTTGAAGAGTGCATGTAATCATTATACAATTTGACCACTAGAGGGCATTTGGATAGCATTTGTATATGTAAAACCTTGTGCTCATACAGCATATTATTTACCATGTATTGATCATTGATATCTAAAAGGTTGTTATGTCAGAACAACAAATAAGTGGTCATTTTTCCTAGTCATAGATACAAGGTTAAGCACATAAGTCACACGTATTTCTCCATGTTTTGTTGTTTCCAACTTGATAATGCGTAATACAGTGTTTTCTTTGTAATCAATAATTTTCTGACTGTCCCTTTAAGCTGTGTTATTGGCATTCAAACAGTAATATGCCATCATGGATAATTGTAATGGTAATTTTGTTTGCGATTCGGGAAACAGTTTGGACATCACATCACAGAAACCAATCAATATCATGAACAAGGATAGGTATGTGATGATGTGGTTTTCACACACTTATAACCCACACTCTGCAAACAATCTTCCTCCATGGACCTGGTCCCATAGAAGTAGATTATATACAGAGTGTGGTCCACAAGTGTATGAAAACCACATCATCACATACCTATTCATTACACATTAAATAAAAAAAACATTAAAGATGAAAATAAATACTTACTTCCTCTTCCTTCCCCTCTTCCCACGGGGCTGAGGCTCTGGGAGGGGCAACTGCCGACTCCGAAGAGTTCTCCTTGGAGATGTTGTGGGAAGAGTGGAAGGAAGAGTACTGGGACGACCAAGGTGAGGAGGAGAAGATGGCTGAGGAGGAGAAGATGGCTGAGGAGGAGAAGATGGCTGAGGAGGAGAAGCTGGCTGAAGAGGAGGAGATGGCTGAAGAGGATGAGATGGCTGAAGAGGAGTAGATGGCCCGGCAGGA
Source organism: Bombina bombina (assembly GCF_027579735.1). Lineage (NCBI taxonomy): Eukaryota > Metazoa > Chordata > Amphibia > Anura > Bombinatoridae > Bombina > Bombina bombina. The sequence continues at coordinate 64,985,945 of NC_069504.1, read as the reverse complement.
GTAGATGGCCCGGCAGGAGTAGATGGGCCGGCAGGAGTAGATGGGCCGGCAGGAGGAGATGGCCCAGCAGCAGGAGGCCCAGCAGCAAGAGGCCCAGCAGCAGGAGGCCCAGCAGCAGGAGGCGGACCAGGAGGTAGACCAGCATGCGCCTCCCGGAAAAAATTGAACATCTCTTGGTGCAGATTAAAGATTCTGTTTGGCCTTGTTCGATTCTATTGAGTATGTTTATTATTTGGTTTTGTCCTTCAATTATTTGATTTTGTCCATCAAGAATTCGAGTGTGGCCTTCGATATTTTGTATCCGGGAGTTACGCATCAGGTCTATGTAGTCCAGTAGAACCCGCACCTCCGCTATTTCCTCTTGTTGTGCTTGGCGGGTTACCCGTGCACGGCGGGGTGCCCGTGCACGGTGGGGTGCGGGTCCTTGAGGGTCCTCTGGTTCCGCGGGCTCCTCCTCTGCTTCCGAGGCCTCTTCATCAGCTTCCGTGCGCTCTTCGTCACGGGGGGCCTCTTCCCTCTGAAGTGGAAATTCCTCCCCACCACTCTCATCCCGGGGAGATAGATGAGGCTGTGTTTCTTGTGCTGCCTCCTCCCCAGACTCTGTATATTAAAAAAAAAAAAATGTATATATTAGCATATTTGCAAATCAAGCTTTAAATGACTTAGCTTACGATACAATTACAAATGCAGAATCATTAATCCACTTTGAAATCTAACAAACAATCAATACGATTTCCGCTTTTTCAAAACCGTGTTTGTGATATCTCTGGTCAATCTGAATGTTTTCGCGTTTGTTTTCAGTCTGTTTAAATGCACACCTAACCTATAGTCTAGATACTGATGTAACCGCAAAGTAATTGAATGCGTGTAAACAACGTTATAGCATTAATCTGATCCTTAAAGGGACATGAAACCCAATGTTTTATCTTTCATGATTTAGAAGCATACATTTATTATCAACTTTCTAATGTACTTTTCTTATCTAATTAGCTTCATTCTCTGGATATTCTTTGCTGAAAAGCATATCTAAATATGCTTATAAGATGATGATTGTTAGCTGAATATAGCTGCCTCCTGTGATTGTTTCACCGTGTGCATGGCTATTTCTTAATTAAAATATATATCAAGAATGATTCAAATTAGGTAATATAAGTACATTTGAATGTTTTGTCAAATTGTATTCGCTACCTCAATCATGAAAGTAAAGGTTTGCGTATAGTGTCCCTTGAAATACATTCATATGTGAAATTATTGTTCAATGAGCTTACCGTCAGATGAGAGTGGCAGGTTCCCGGTATCAATTCCTCCGATACCGACTATTTCCACCTTGGAGATCCTGGGCCACAACATTTCCTCCCATCGGCAGTACTCTATTTCCAGGGCAGGTCCGCCACCGATTCCTGCGGCATGTCGGGCCTCCAGGCTTAACTTTTTCTTGAGATTCATCTTACAGTCCCGGTAGCGATGTTTTATCGAATCAAGATCTCTGTTCCGGCCACCCACTGCATTGACTGCATTTCTTATCTCATTCCAGAGCCTCCTCTTGTCAGTCGGGGTAGTCTTCTGGTGCTGCAGCCTCCTATACCTGGCCATATAGGCCTCTATGAGGGCCTCCTTCTCCTCCATCGAAAACCTCGCCTCCCTAGTCGCCTTGGCCTTCCCCGTGACGATGCCCTCTGTTTCCCGGACTGTGAAGCCAACTCTGTCCGCCACTGGGCCCAGCCACTTGTTCATCTTGAACCAAGTGGCTGGGTCCACCCACCGCTTCCACCCCGCTTCCTGCCCCCCTTCCTGCCCCCCTTCCTGCCCTGTTCCTCTCCCCCTCCCTCTCCTCCCCCCTCTACCTCTCCCCTGCCTGGCCTCCATCTGTTCCCTAAACTAAACCCCAAATAATAAAAAAAAAAGTGAGTGTGATGAAATGAAAGGGGGTCAAAATAAAGAACTAAAAAGACAAAAAAAGTGCTGAAAGTGTGAGAGGGATGTCAAAAAACAAAGAGGGTAAGGAGTATTTAAATAAACCAAAAGAAGAAGAAGACTAAAAGGAGGATATGTAAACTAAATGTAACTAGGGGATGGGTATGGGATGGGTATGGGGTATGGGATAAGAGTAAATGGGATGAAAGGGAATGGGACTACAGGGAATGGGGTATGGAGTGTAGTATGAGGGGGTAGGGGGTATGGAGTGTATGTAGTGTTATTGATAAGTGTATGTATGTATTGAATGTGTTTGCGTGTAAATGTGTTACGTGTACAGAAAAATCACTCGCTCGCTAACTCACACTACTACTAATTCTCACTAACACACTACTACTAATTCTCACTAACAAACACTCCCACTAACTCTCACTAACTACCACTAACTTACGCTCCCACTAACAACTCTCACTAACAACTCCCACTCCCACTAACTCACTCACGCTCCCACTAACAGACTCTCTCCCACTAACTCACTCACGATAACACTAACAACTGACTCTCTCACGCTAACACTAACTCACTCACAATAATGCACCAACTCTCTAATCTTAAACCTCCAATCTCCAAAGACCCACCAGCAACACAGTCAAAGAAGCCCTGCTTGTGTGGTGCTTATATACCCTGTGTAAATGTTTAATGATGTACCAATTTCCGTTGTAAATTGTGTTCAGGTGTGCTTTATTAGCAATTAATATTAGTGCAATGTGTATTAGTTGTGTGAATTTGCGCATGCTCATTTTGAGTTAGTATTTGTGGAATGTGTAGAATGCGATGATGTCATAGTGGTCGTTTTCTCTAACATTGTCCAATAGTATTCTTTTTAAATGTGAATTTGCGATGGTGTGTTATTAGTGAAGTGTTGTATATGTATGTTTGTCCTAATATATAGTGATATTGAATGCGATTATTTTTCTAGTGTATGTATATATTTTTTATTCCTTGTTGTTATTTTGCGATTTTCCGCATCTTAAAGTATATGCGTATTCCCCATATTAAATTTTATTAAAAATCCCCCCGCTTGTGAATGTGTAATGCTTGTGTGCTTTGTTGATTGATTGTTGTTGTGACATTTGCGGCGTGTTATTGTTGTGCATGATGTGGTATGCGTCATATGACCGAGCTGTGCGTATTCTCGCGAGATCGAGTGTTAGTTGAAAAAAGCTATTTTTTTGCTTTCCCATTGATCTCTATGGGAGACTGTCTTACGCGGGCAGTATTACGCGTGTGACATACACGCGTTAGGAGCATCGTTAGATGGTTTGTTTTAAACTCTAAATACCGGAGTCAAACAATGCCGTGCGTTAGACATAAAACACGCGTGGCGTTAGCAACCCATCTACCGCCGAACTCCAAATCTAGCCGTTAGGGTTTATTTTATAGGTAAGTATTTAGATTTAAATAGGAATATTTTAATTAATAATATTAATATTAGATTTATTTTAATAAGAGTTTAGTTAGGATGTTAGAGTTAGATAGGGTTATTATACTTAATATATATATATAATATAATAACGATATTAACTATATGAACCCTAATATAATTAGGGTTAATATAGTTAATATATATAATATAATAACTATATTAACTATATTAACCCTAATATAATTAGGGTTAATATAGTTAATATAGCTGGCGGCGGTGTAGGGGGATTAGATTAGGGGTTAATACATTTATTATAGGTGGCCGCGGTATAGGGGGATGTAGATTGTAGGCAAAAGAGCAGTTTACTTTGTGACAAAGCCCCGCCAAAAGCCCTTTTAAGGGCTGGCAAAAGAGCTGTTACTTTGGGGCAATGCCACGCAAAAAGCCCTTTTCAGGGCTATTTGTAGGGTTAGACTTAGGTTTAGTGGTAGAGATAGTTTAGTATTTTAGGGGTTGAATAATTTAATATAGATGGCGGCGGGGTAGGGGGATTAGATTAGGGGTTAATAATTTTAAAATAGATAGCAGCGGGGTAGGGGCTCACTTTAGGGGGTAGGTAAGGTAGATGGCGGCGGTGTTAGGGGCTCAATTTAGGGGGTTATAGATTTAATATAGCTGGCGCCGGTTTAGGGGTTAATAACTTTATTAGGTAGCGGCAGTTAAGGGGTTAATACATATTTTATTGTTAGGCTAGTGAGGGGGGATAGCGGATAGAGGGTTAGACGTGTCGGGCTATGTTAGGGAGGCGTGTTAGACGTGTCGGGCTATGTTAGGGAGGCGTGTTAGACAGTGCGGGTGATTTAGACTTTAGTCAGGTTTTGTAGGCGCCGGCAGTTTCTAACGTGCCGCAAGTCACTGGCGGCGCCAGAAATTTGTACTTGCGCAGATTTCTGGACATCGCTGGTGTGTCAGACTTACGGCACGTTAGCATCTGACGGCGCCATATATGGGATAGCTCGAGTTGCGAGCTGAAACTGCGGGCGATACTTTAAAGCTGTATTATAGTTTAAGTGGTTAAAAAGGCTAAAAAGAGGTAAAAGCTCTGCGCCTTTGCACATAAGGATCAAACTATCTATGATTTAGAAACATACTCCCACTTAAAATAATATACCTAAGCTCACTGAGTCTTGATTTAGGAATATTTAGTCTTTGCTGCTGTAAATTTTGATAACTGTCTTAGACTATCTAATTAATTTGAACAGCAGGGGGAAAGATATAGAAAAAAAAAAAAAAAAAAAAATATCCAGCCACGGAACTGAACCCCTAAAAGGCTTCAATGATTGTGGGTTGAAGGTCACTCTGACATTACATTGTATCATATTTCTATATATACTGTATTGAATGCTTGATTTAGTTAGAGACATATTTCTATTGTAAACAGCTCTGTGAAATCCTTTTTTCCATCTTCTTTTTTTTGATAATAGCCCTTTTCAGGGCTATTTGTAGGGTTAGACTTAGGTTTAGTGGTAGAGATAGTTTAGTATTTTAGGGGTTGAATAATTTAATATAGATGGCGGCGGGGTAGGGGGATTAGATTAGGGGTTAATAATTTTAAAATAGATAGCGGCGGGGTAGGGGCTCACTTTAGGGGGTAGGTAAGGTAGATGGCGGCGGTGTTAGGGGCTCAATTTAGGGGGTTATAGATTTAATATAGCTGGCGCCAGTTTAGGGGTTAATAACTTTATTAGGTAGCGGCAGTTAAGGGGTTAATACATATTTTATTGTTAGGCTAGTGAGGGGGGATAGCGGATAGAGGGTTAGACGTGTCGGGCTATGTTAGGGAGGCGTGTTAGACGTGTCGGGCTATGTTAGGGAGGCGTGTTAGACAGTGCGGGTGATTTAGACTTTAGTCAGGTTTTGTAGGCGCCGGCAGTTTCTAACGTGCCGCAAGTCACTGGCGGCGCCAGAAATTTGTACTTGCGCAGATTTCTGGACATCGCTGGTGTGTCAGACTTACGGCACGTTAGCATCTGACGGCGCCATATATGGGATAGCTCGAGTTGCGAGCTGAAACTGCGGGCGATACTTTAAAGCTGTAAGTGGTTAAAAAGGCTAAAAAGAGGTAAAAGCTCTGCGCCTTTGCACATAAGGATCAAACTATCTATGATTTAGAAACATACTCCCACTTAAAATAATATACCTAAGCTCACTGAGTCTTGATTTAGGAATATTTAGTCTTTGCTGCTGTAAATTTTGATAACTGTCTTAGACTATCTAATTAATTTGAACAGCAGGGGGAAAGATATAGAAAAAAAAAAAAAAAAAAAAATATCCAGCCACGGAACTGAACCCCTAAAAGGCTTCAATGATTGTGGGTTGAAGGTCACTCTGACATTACATTGTATCATATTTCTATATATACTGTATTGAATGCTTGATTTAGTTAGAGACATATTTCTATTGTAAACAGCTCTGTGAAATCCTTTTTACCATCTTCTTTTTTTTGATATTGCTAATCTACACACGATTTGGTGTTTGTGCCGCAACGTATCCCCTGGTTTTTGGTAAATTAGGCCATAAGATCAGCATAATATCAGGTAAATATCCTGTTTAACTCAGCGATCTTTTTTTAAACTGCTCATTTTCTCTGATATACATGGTCTGGTGAGCGAGCCTTAATTCACTTCTGGTTTTTGGGTTTTTTCTCTTTTCATTTTCTCTTCTAAAGATCAGACTAATTAAGTCATCCCCTGGCCTTCACTCTCCTCACAATCCTCACCCCCCCACCCTCAGCTTCTTCTCTCCCCCACTTATGCACTGGGAGAATTCTCCCCAAATAAGTTTTCCCCTTGTGAGATTGACACATGGATAAATTTCTTCACCTTCACTCTAAGACTCCCTCACCAGTCATGGCTTCGAGACCAAGAGACAGGAAAGCAAAGAATACCTCAGGCATATTGCCTTAAACTAATGAATCAGATATTATGGCACTCCGCCCGACTGACTCATTTGATATGAAAGTTTTGGTCACCACAATATCGGAAGCTCTGGCCCCTAACTTTGACACACTTAAATTAGAGATCAGACAAGATATTACACTTCTAACACAGGAAGTTAAACAGTTCGCCAATAGAATTAATGAAATCGAACAGAGAGTGTCAGATCTTGAGGATCTCACTACTCTTCACAACACCAATTTAGATTCCACTAATCTCTCTATTACCACAATACAAGCAAAATTCGAAGATCTCGAGAATCGTTCCCGCAGGAACAATATCCGGCTAATAAGGGTCCCAGAGGACAAACGTTATGAGGATCTAAATTCCCTTATCTCTGAGCTGTTACCCCAACTTCTCAAAATTCCCTCTAATCATCCCCCAATACTAGTTGAAAGGGCACACAGAATGGGTAGACCGAGACTGGATAACAAAGGTAACCATAGACCTAGACCGGTGATCGCAAGATTACTAAATTTCCAAGACAAGGTTACACTACTCCAATTCTATCGAAAGAATCAGCCCATCACACTTGGGGAATCTAAAATTCTCCTTTTTCAGGACTTTTCAGCCGAAACAACATCTAAAAGAAAGATGCTAGCTCCTATTTGTACTAAATTAATCCAACAGGGGTATCAAGCTACCATCATTTACCCTGCAAAACTTAAAATCACAGAGGCTGAGAATGTCAATATTTTTAATACCATACAAAAGGTAGAACAACACTTGAAAGATGCTAACACTTTAGGCTCACAGTCATCAGGCCGAAAATAGGATATTATTGCTTCAATGTCCTTCCTTGTTCGTTGCTCTTTTTATTCTTTTCCTTTTTTTTTTTTCCCTTTAATTCCCTCTTCCCTCTCCTTCCCCCCCCCCCGCATTGGTCATACTCAGATATTTTAGCTAATACTAAATGGCAAATTTTAAAATAATCTCCTGGAACGTGGGTGGGATCTCCACCCCTATTAAAAGGAAGGCTATCCTCACACACCTTAGGAAATCAGGGACTGACATAGCCTTTCTGCAAGAAACACATTTGTCACTAGAGGAGTCCTTGAAACTTAAAACCTCCTGGGTGAGAGAAATTTATTTTTCCCCGGGAATTCGAAGGAGGAGGGGGGTGGCCATCCTGATTGGAAAAAAAATCAATCTGGAAATTATTCATAGCGAAACAGATCCCGATGCAAGATTTGTGATAGTTAAAGTGAAAATTTATAAAACAATTTACACTATGTGCAATCTATATGCCCCCAACAAACTGGATCCAGTTTTCTGGTCCAGACTTCAGGCTAAAATTCTCGCGGTTCAGGAGGGGCACTTAATCCTTGGCCGTGACTTCAATATGTCCCCACATTCCCCACTCGATAGACTTAGAATCTCCAACAAATTGGTTAAACAAAAACGGGATAACTTAGAAGCCAAGTTAATGAAATCAATTATGCATAATCTTGCATTAAGAGATGCCTGGAGGCTCCAAAACCCTGATGTTAGGGACTTTACTTGTCTATCGAGAGCTCATAAAACGATGTCTAGAATTGATCTCTTTCTTTTTAATGACAGAATAATCTTATCAGAAGTAAAAACGGGTATATTACCGATCTTCCTCTCTGATCATGGCCCTATTTCATTGGAGATTCAATCCAATCTTCATAAAAATAGATCATTACGTTTTGTTTTCCCTTCCTTTCTCTCGAATGATCTGAAATTTAAAAACTGGCTCAAACTTAAATTCTCTGAGTACCTTCATTATAATCAGGGTCACATTGATTCCCCTCTGGTTTTCTGGGAGGCTGCTAAGGCGGTCCTTAGGGGTAAAATTATAGCCTTTAGCACTGAAAGATCTAGGATATTAAGACTAAGAGAGAAAGAAATTACTAACTCAGTAATTAACTCATATAACTCCTATTTACTTGAAAAATCACCTATAAACTGGGCAAAATATATCCGGGCCAAAAACACTAGAGACACATTTGCGGTCTTCCAGGAGACACAGAGGGACTTGAGACTCCAAGCTAGAATGTACAGATTTGGAAACAAATCAGGCAAATTACTGGCGAACCTGGTTAAAAGGGAGAAAAAGTAATCTCTTATCGAGAGCATTCAACAGGAGGATATCCTCCTTGACAAGCCGGCTGAGATAGCAAAAGCATTTGCCAGTTACTATCAGGACTTATATACACAAAGGAGCTCAGATCTCACACAAGCATCTCAATTCTGGAGTAAGATTACCTGTCCTAAAATCTCAACTGAGGCGGCTGATATCCTTAACGCCCCAATTACTGAAACAGAGATAACAAGAACTATTTCAGATCTTGCTACCAATAAGGCTCCCGGACCGGACGGCCTCCCAAACGAGTTCTATAAAATTATTAACACTGATATTACCCCTTATCTTAAGAATTTATATAATAGTATGTACGTCAAGGGAGAGCCCATAGCTACCTCTTTTTCTGCCTCCAATACCATTTTAATCCTGAAGGGTGGGAAAAATCCCTCCCTAAAAGAATCATACAGGCCCATAGCTCTCTTAAATGGAGACTATAAGATCATGTGCTCCATTATTGCTGGGCGCCTCCAGGCACCATTGGCCACTGTCATTCACTCAGATCAGGCTGGGTTTCTTCAAGGCCGAAACTCTTCAGCAAAAATCAGGGAGGCTCTGACTATTACAAAGTATTTCAGGACTATGGAGGCGCCGGAGGGTGGGGTGACGGGGGAGCACCTGACCTGGCTATTGTCTCGATTGATGCAGAGAAAGCATTCGATTCAATACATTTTGATCATCTCTTCACCTCCCTGGCCAAGTTTAGCTTTAGAGGTGAGTTCCTCAATTTTATTATGAATCTGTATAAGGAACCCTATACAACTCTGATCGTCAATTATTTATCGTCTTCACAGATAATTCTCGGAAGGGGAACGCGCCAGGGGTGTCCCCTGTCCCCCCTACTCTTCGATGCCTCAATTGAACCGTTGGCAATCATGGTCAGACAACAACTACCAGGTATTAAATTGGGCAAACAGGTTACAAAAATTGCTCTATATGCTGATGACCTACTCTTATATCTTTCAGATACCAAAACCAGTATACCTAAACTATTAGATATCACCACCCGATTTGGATCTTTCTTGGGCTATAAGATCAATGAAGCAAAATCAGAGCTGTTATGGCTCAGACAAAATAATAACTCCCCCCGGATATCCCTTTCACTGTGTCTAGAGATTCTCTCAAATACCTAGGAATCCTGATTCCCTCCTCGCCGAGGGAGCTGTATAATCTCAATCTCCTCCCAGCATTAACAAATATTAGAGAGAAACTTAAAACCTGGCAATCTTTGCCATTATCTATCTCTGGACGGGTCGCTCTATTTAAAATGATTTTGCTCCCCAAGCTCCTTTATGTATTGCAGAACATCCCATTAATCCTTTTAGAGAGAGATGTGCGCTGTCTCAACAGTGCACTCAGTAGATTCCTCTGGCAGGAGAAAAGGCCAAGAATATCTCTAAACAAACTCTCCCTTCCAAAAGATAGTGGTGGTCTTGAACTTCCAGACATTCGATCTTATAACTATGCTTTTTTGGTTCGAGTGGTGGTCGATTGGATTTCTCATAGCAATTACATCACAAATAAATATTTTGAAGAAAATATCTGTTATCCCTATCTACCATTAGCTTTAATCCATTGCCCACCCAAAGAATTACCAGGTAAAATTAAAAGGCTTAAATCTTTTTCCAATCTTCTGAAGGCCTCGTGGAAAGTGAGTAACTTATTGTCCTTAAATTGTAAAGTCTCTCAATATCTCCCATTACAGGGAAACCCGAAATTTCCGGCCGGAGTAAATTCTGCAACATTTAAGAAATGGCACAATCTAGGTCTGAGTAGGCTGATACAACTATGGGATACAGAGAGGAGTTGTGCCAAATCTTTTGACAATCTGAAAACAGAATTTCAAATTAACAATAAGGAATTCTTTGCTTTTTTGCAAAGTAGACATTTTTTGCTCAATCTAATGAAAGAGACTGGTTGGAACTGGAACTTGGATAAAATGGGAAGCTGGGTCACTTTGTTTAGAAACGGTATTTGCTCTATCTCCCCCTGTTATCAGCTAATCAAATCAGGCAAAGGTGAAGCAGTGCTAGAGAAAATCACTAAGCTATGGAATCAGTTGCTTCCACATGCCAGTATTGACGTAAAAGTTATTCAGTCCTCAATCCGCAAAGTGGCCCAGGTCACTCTTTCAGCCACTTGGAGAGAGACACATGTTAAACTCCTGCACAACTCGTACTTTACTCCCAAAAAGGGCCACACAATTCATAACCTCAGCTTCAACAAGTGCCCAAAATGTTCATTTCCTGCGGTCGATTTAATGCACATGATCTGGAGCTGTCCCAGAATAAGGCACCTTTGGTGGAAACTAGAGTTTTGGCTTAATAAAACTCTTAAAATCCCTCATGTGAGTCTCTCACAGCTACAGATTGTCTTTGGTCCCAAGAATCTCAATTCATGGCATAAACTGATATTTCTCTCTATCTTGGCAACTAGATATCTTATTTTTTAAAAATGGAAACTGAGAGCGACGCCATTGATTCCAGAGATAAAAAATTGTCTGAAAAAACAATGCTTACTAGAACAAAGGGACACTAATCTAGACAATGATTCAGACATTAAACAATTCTTTGGCAAATGGTCAATTTTTATCATGTCATTACCTATCACAGAAATGAATGACCTAATATTTCCCTTCAGAAATTCAGAACTGGTGCTGCTGGGCGCCTGGTAGTGACCAAGTAATATGGAGGGACCAAGCTGTCTCCTGGAAATCCCCTGGGCTGGCCCCCCACTCTCCTTCTCTTATACTCTGGCCCTCCTGGGGAGGCAGGAGAAGGCCCTTGTCTCTCATGTCCCTTCCTCATTCTCCTCCCCTTCCTTGCTTCCTTCCTTTTTTTTTTGTCTTCCTTTCTCCTCTCTTGTTTTTTGTTCTTGTTTTGTTTTAGATAAGGAAAATCCCAACAATAGGTATATACTAAGAATTGGGTCTTAAAGTTTAAGGTTAAGGTGCTCTGCTGACCTCATGTTGGACTTTGTTATGTATCATGATGTGTTATATAATTTCGCATGAATACCTGAAGATATTGATTATTTTGCTTATTTTCTTTTTTCTAATCTGATTCTGTATTATTGTATATCTGTGCCAATTGTTGGATAAGGAAAATCCCAACAACAGGTATATACCAAGAATTGGGTCTCAAAGTTTTGGGTTAAGGTGCTCTGCTGACCTTATGTTGGACCTTGTTATGTATCATGATGTGTTATGTAACCCTGCATGAATACCTGAAGATATTGATTATTTTGTTTATTTCCTTTTTTTTTTTTTATCTGATTCTGTATCATTGTACAACTGTGCCAATTGTTGGATAATAAATAAATATTAAAAAAAAAAATTGCATGCTCTATCTGAATCAAGAAAGAAAAATATGGGGTTCAGTGTAACTTTAAATAAAGACAGACACATTTTTTTGTTTATCCAGTAGTAATTACTCAGTGCAACTTATAAAATCCAAGTGAAAGATATAACACCAAAATGTCAGGCAAAAATAAAGACAATTCAAAAACAGAATCACAAAAATTGCAAAAAGGATCACCCCCTTGTGTCAGTATTTTGTTGACCCACCTCAGTTTTTAGTTGAAGCAAGGGATCAAATATACGGCATTGCATATAAATGCTGCACGCATATTTCACCTGTCGCCTGCAGTTTTTACTCCCATAAACTAACATAGAACCAGCGTTGCAATTTGGTATCACATATTCAGCGCAAGGACTTACGCTGCAAAAATGGAGACATTTTACTCCATTTTCACCTTGCCACACATAAGCAGGCGCTGCAAGCCTTGCTCTGAATATGTATGCACCGTAACTCCCTGGAGTATTAACTAACACCTAACGCATGGGCAATATGTACCTGTTAGCCGCAATCCCCCCACCGCAATAACTAATAAAATCTAATCCGCCAACTCCCACATCGCAAAGTACCTAATAAAGTTATTAACCCCTAATCCACAATCCCCCCACATTACAACTAATAATAAAAGTGATTAATCCCTAAACCACCACCCCACCACAACACAATATACCTAATTAAACTATTAACCCCTAACCGGCATCACCCCACAACGCAATATACCTAATTAAACTATTATCCTCTAACCGGCATCCCCCCACAACGCAATAAACCTAATTAAACTACTAATAGCCTGACCATACATCCCGTTTTGAAAGGGACAGTACCGGTTTTTCATGCTTCTTCCCTCGTCCCGTTGTTTTTTTAATAATGTACATTTTGTCCCGTTTTTTAGTTTATACGATTGTGGCCAGCGCCAGTCTAATTTTTTAGCACACACCGCATACACCACTACTAAAAAATGTTAAAGTCCCCGCCGGTGGGGAAGGCAGTTTGTTTTTCATTGCAGGATTGGGGTTGGGTGGCCGTGCCCACATGATCCACACCGCGTTTATGCCACCCGCACTCAAAATTAGGGGCGTGATAGAAAGTGACAGGTTAGTTGAGAGCTGTCAGACTGAGCTGAGAAGAGAGACTTCGAGATGAGGTCACGAGAGGGTAGATAGTTAGAACTACTAGCTAGCCGCCAAGCAAGGTCTTCTAGGAGTAAGGAGTCAGACTAGATCTGTCATCAATCTATAGATCATCTGCCTCTGCCATCAACAATTCTGACCATCAGAGAGATAATTCAATAGATCAACTTCTGCAAGAGATGTGCACGGTAAGAGTCTGACCTGTCAATCAATATAACATTATAAAATTATGCTGCTGCAGTGCAACAGCATGCTAATTATGTTGTACAGTTATCATTTTCAATCAAGTAACTATTTCTACATTTTTCTCAGTTCTTCCATGTAACATTTTTGGGCAACTCAGCTAAAATCTACAACTACTATTCTACTAATCAATCCAGGGGCGCGATCCGATATACAGCGTAGTTTTCGGCGCTTGCGAGGGAACCTGCACCGCCTGTAGTTTCACCTCACACATCAGGGTATTACATATACCCCGCCGGCAGTTGCTAAAGTGCCGTAAGTCAGACAAACTAGCGATGTCCAGAAATGAGCGTAACTACAAATTTCTGGAGTCGCCAGTGACTTACGGCACTTTAGAAACTGCCTGCGCCTAAAAAAAGTAACTAAAATATAAAATCTCCCGTAACTGTCTAAACTGCCACACACAAATCAGCCCGACAGGTATACCCCTATATCCACAATCCCCCTTCTCACTCCTAATAATAAATGTATTAACCCCTAGACCGACAACCCCCCACAATGCAATAAGCCTAATTATTAACCCCTAAACCGCCATAGCCCACACCGCAATAAACCTATCCTAGTATTAACCCCTAAACCGCTGCTCCCGGACCCAGCCGCCACCCACATTAAATTTATTAACCCCTAATCTGACCCCCCTACACCGCCGCCACCTACATTAAATATATTAACCCTCTAATCTGACCCTTCTACACCGCCGCCACCTACATTAAATTTAGTAACCCCTAATCTGACCCCCCTACACCGCCGCCACCTACATTAAATATAGTAACCCCTAATCTAACCCCCCTACACCGCCGCCACCTACATTAAATGTATTACCCCCTAAACCTAAGTCTAACCCTAACACCCCCCTAACTTAATTATTATTTAAATAAATATAAATAATATTACTATTATTAATTCAATTATTCCTATTTAAAACTAAATACTTACCTATAAAATAAACCCTAAGATAGCTACAATATAATTAATAATTACATTGTAGCTATTATAGGATTTATATTTATTTTACAGGTATATTTGTATTTATTTTAACTAGGTACAATAGATATTAAATAGTTAATAACTATTTAATAGCTACCTAGTTAAAATAATTACAAAATTACCTGTAAAATAAATCCTAACCTAAGTTACAAATACACCTAACTCTACACTATCAATAAATTAATTAAGTAAATTAACTACAATTTTCTAAAATAAAATACAATTAAATAAACTAAACTATATTACAAAAAAAACAAACACTAAATTACAAAAAATAAAAAAATATTACAAGAAGTTTAATCTAATTACACCTAATCTAAGCCCCCTAATAAAATAAAAAGCCCCCCCCAAAATAATAAAATTCCCTACCCTATACTAAATTACAAATAGCCCTTAAAAGGGCTTTTTGCGGGGCATTGCCCCAAAGTACTCAGCTCTTTTACTTGTAAAAAAAAGAAATACAATACCCCCCAACATTACAACCCACCACCCACACACCCCTACTCTAAAACCCACCCGATCCCCCCTTAAAAAAAACTAACACTACCCCATTGAAGATCACCCTACCTTGAGCCGCCTTCACCTAGCTGGGCACCAGTGGTCTTCCGATGGGACAGAAGAGGACATCCGGACCGGCAGAAGTCTTCATCCTATCCGGGCAGAAGAGGACATCCGAACTGGCAGAAGTCTTCATCCTATCAGGGCAGAAGAGGACATCCGGACCCGCAGACATCTTCATCCAAGTGGCATCTTCTATCTTCATCCATCCGACGAGGAACGGCTCCATCTTGAAGACCTCCGCCGCGAACATCCTTCTAGGCCGACGACTACCCGACGAATGGCTGGTCCTTTAAATGACGTCATCCAAGATGGCGTCCCTCGAATTCCGATTGGCTGATAGGATTCTATCAGCCAATCGGAATTAAGGTAGGAAAAATCTGATTGGTTGATGCTATCATCCAATCGGATTGAAGTTCAATCCGATTGGCTGATTCGATCAGCCAATAGAATGCAAGGTCAATTCTATTGGCTGATCCAATTATTTTTCCTACCTTAATTCCGATTGGCTGAAAGAATCCTAGAGGAGGGCGTTAAAGCTACTAGGAAGGCTGTATAAAGATTTCTATTGGTTTATATATGATTGACATGGAGAATAGCTGCTTATTTTTAGTGATAAATAAGGAGAAGATACTAATCGGACTGGAAAAATGTATCATTATTTCTCCTGAGCTCTCTTCGGTTCTCCTATGGAGAGAAAAACAACTTTTTTAAGGTAAACAGGGGCGCACATGTGCGCCTCTCTTATGGAGAGCTGTGGAGAACTGATAGGAGAACAGAAAGGAGAATTCCCAAATGATTGATAAATCAAGCCCTAAGTGTGCTATGGCAATGCTCAGTTGTGACTGAATGTGGCCTTTCTTGAGGAGTGGCTTTTTTCTTGCAACCCTTCCATACAAGCCAAATTTGTGGATAATTTGTGATATTGTTGTCACATGCACACAATGACCACTCTTTGTCATAAATTCCTGCAACTGCTTCAGAGTTGCTGTGGGCCTCCTGGTAACCTCTCTGACCAGTTTCCTCCTAGCTCTTTCATCCAGTTTGGAGCGACATCCTGATCCAGAGAGGGTCTGTGTTGTACCAAATACCTTACACTTCTTAATGATAGACTTCACTGTGCTTCTAGGCATTGATAAAACCTTTGATATTTTCTTGTATCCATCTCCTGACTTGTGCCTCTTCACAACATTATCCCAGAGATCTTTTGACAGTGCCTTGCCACCCATAGTTGATTGTTTGCTTCAGTTGCACTACCAGGGACTGAGATGCTCTGGGAAAGCTCTTTTCATGCTGAGCTAATAAATATGCCCACAGCTGATCACAGTTGAAATTCAAATGGCTTAGTGTGTGCCATTGAGAATGTGATTAGCTACACCTGATTGAGTTTACACGTTATTTTAGGAGGGGTGATCTTTTTTGCAACTCAGTGATTCTGTTTTTGAATTGTCTTTATTTTTGTATTTTTGCCTTACATGTTGGTGTTATATCTTTCATTTGGATACAATGTAAATAGTCCACAGCACTACAAAAATTCTTTTCAGCAATTTATTAAGTGAAAAACAGCTGTTTTTCACTTAATTGAGGGAACCATGAATGCCAACATGTACTGTGACATACTGAAGCAGAGCATGATCCCCTCCCTTTGGAGAATGGTTTGCAGGGCAGTATTCCAACATGATAACGACCCCAAAGACACCTCCAAGATGACCAATGTCTTGCTAAAGAAACTGAGGGTAAAGGGGATGGACTGGCCAAGCATGTCTCCAGACCTAAACCCTATTGAGCATCTGTGGGGCATCCTCAAATGGAAGGTGAGGGAGCGCAAGGTCTCTAACATCTACTAGCTCTGTGATATTGTCATGGAGAAGTGGAAGAGTATTCCAGTGGCAACCTGTGAAGCTCTGGTGAACTCCATGCCCAAGAGGGTTAAGGCAGTGCTGGAAAGTAATGGTGGCCACACAAAATATTGACACTTTTGGCCGAATTTTGACATTCCCACTTAGGAGTGTACTCACTTTTGTTGCCAATGGTTTAGACATTAATGGCTGTGTGTTGAGTTATTTTGAGGGGATAGCAAGTTTACACTGTTATACAGACTGTATACTCACTACTTTACATTGTAGCAAAGTGTCATTTCTTTAGTGTTGTCACATGAAAAGCTATAATAAAAAAATTACAAAAATGTGAGGGGTGTACTCACTTTTGTGAGATACTGTATATATGTATATATATATATATATATATATATATATATATATATATATATATATGTATATGAGTATGTGATGCCTATTTATCAAAGCGTCAACTGAAAATACGCTTGAATTCCACGTCGTAGTTGTCGCGAGATTGATGCGCTGTAGTTATCAAAGCATCAAGATCGGAATAGTTAGAATTTTGTGACGTAACATACAATTCGGCGGTCTCAATTCGACGCAGATCGATGCGAATAGAAAACCAGCTGAATTTAAGCATAATTCTGTGTATTCACCCTCCTATTCGACACAATTTGAAGCTGTCAAGAAGTTATCAAAAAATGAATAGTTACGCTCGCGTCTTATCCGACACAGCGTACCTAGTTTTCAATCCGCCACCCTAGAGGTCGCAGATGCTATAGAAGTCAATGGGAATCAGAAGACACTGAAATCTTATGTTTGATGCTGCGAGAGAGTGAAGCATATAACCTAATAAAAGTCAATTACAAACTATTAAATATGTATACCCTTCAAAAATCAAACAATATTATTGCTCCACAATTGGTGAACTAGTAGATATAGGGATAAAAATGAAAAATAGATTGCTACTAATGGATTATGCTACAAATCAAGGGGACAATATTATTTCTACATATTTGGTTCAAGGTTTTGCCCCAAACTTGTCGCACTAATAGATATAGAAAAAAAAATTAAATAAATACACAACATAATATAGCTAACTTCCTTTTTATTTTTTTGAAAAATTTATGTGCACCATGTTTAAGCCATGTAATACAAGTCCCACTCTCCACTTTGAGCCATATTTGACGCAACACTTTTCGCACCAATTATGACGCAAACTCCTAAATCACCCACACACTAGTGAATTTTTCCACCACTTTTGATTGGAATATGCATAATCACATGATTTATGACAACAGCCAATCTGATTCAAATATACATTTTCTACTATCACTAACGAATCAAATTGCTCGATACTTGTGTCATTGATCACTCATCAAATCTTGTTAGTGCCATTTGTTACATTGTGTATTATACTTTGAAAGTATGTATATGGGAAATTAGTATTAAAGATAAACATTGATGCTGACATTAGGACACACAGTGTAATATTTTAGACAAGGATTTTAAAATTTGAATTGATGTTTGTTTCAATAAAATCTTAAGCTGATAGCTCAAAGGGATAGCCCACCTAACATTAAACTATCATGATTCAGATGCAGCAGAAATTAAATTCACATCTTTACTGTCATGATATGTTCAGTGTATTTCTTCCTTCTCTTGAATTTCTTTTTCAGTAAGAAACGTCATCTTATATGCCAGGCCATTTTATAACACCTGTGAAGGGGTGGTTTTTAAAAATAGATGCAATCAGGAGGGGTTAGACAGGTGCAGAGAGAAACCTGGCTCAGCTCTTAAAGGGACAGGAAACCCCAAAATATTATTTCAAGATTTGGATAGAACATACAATTTTAAACAACTTTCCAATTTACTTCTATTATCAAATTTACTTAATTCGCTTGTTATCCTTTGCTGAAGGAACAGCATTGCACTACTGGCAGCTAGCTGAACACATCAATTTAGCCAATCACAAGAGACAAATGTGTGCAGGCACTTATTACCAGCTAGCTCCCACTAGTGCAACTTAAATTTTCACTTTCCTATCCCTTTAAAATAGCCATAGATTTCAAATAAATACATATGATACTCTGATTACATGTTATATTAAAAATTATTCCTGCTCAGAATAATAATACATTTACAATATATACATATAGTGGTATAAATAAACATAGAGGTATGACAGACAACATTGTTTAGCGCTGCAGAATCTGTTGGCGCTCTACAAATAACTAATAATAATAATAATAATAATAATAATAATAATAATAATAATAATAATAATAATTGTTTAGAACAAAAAAAGGAACTTCGGGACATGTAAATATGTTTGCAAAAGATTTCTGACATAACACACACACATATACATATATACAGTATATATATTTATACAAGAATTGAACAAGGATTGGGCAAGGGGCAAGACACAAGGCAAGTACTCTTGTATTACTATGTTTTATGCATTGTATCCTTTTGCAAGTGCTTCTGTAACACTGTGTCTTATGTGTTTACTTGGTTCCCACTTTCAGAATAATGCTCAATATCTTCATACTCCTTTTTGCTACCTCTTGTCTCTACAATAAACTACATTACTCAGTTACTCCTTCTCCCTCTCCACCTGCACTGTTCATTAGCCCATCTCTCTTATACTCACCTTACTTTTGTACTCATGAACTCTACTTATTCCTAAATACTCTCTCTCCCCCCTGCACTTCAGTTAAACAACAGTCTCATTACTGCAAATCTGCTTCTCATCTCATGTCACTCTCCCTCTTGCTCATACTAGCTGCTGGCGACATTTCCCCTAATCCTGGTCTCTCACAACCTCCTAACCTTTCACATCCTTGTGTGACTTTCAATAGACTTCATAAACTAAACTCTGGTAACCTTAATCACATTCCTCTTGCATCTAAAAACCCCTCCCCCTTCACTTGTGCAGTCTGGAACTCTCGCTCTGTTTGCAACAAGCTAACTTCTATCCATGATCTCTTTATCTCCCACTCTCTTAACCTTCTGGCTCTTACAGAAACCTGGCTCTCTACTTCAGACACAGCATCCACTGCTGCACTGTCACATGAGGGTCTCCATTTCAGCCACACTCCTAGGTCTGGCAATAGACAAGGAGGTGGTGTCGGTATTTTACTTTCCTCTCGTTGCACCTTCCAACAAATACAGCCCTTCTCTTCACTAACATTTTCTTCATTTGAAGCACACATGATTTGGCTATTCTCTCCCCTCTCTATACGTGTTGCAGTCATATACCGCCCCCCTGGCTCCCCAACTCAATTTTTAGATCACTTTGCTGCCTGGCTTCCTTATTTCCTTTCCTCAGACACCCCTGCCCTCATTATTGGTGACTTCAACATCCCCCTTAACAATCCCACTGCCCCATCTGCTAAACAACTTCTGCAACTCACTTCCTCTTTCGGTCTGTCACAATGGACTGATTCTCCCACTCACAAAGACGGTCACTCCCTTGACCTGATCTTTAGCTATCGATGCACTCTCTCAAACTTCTCAAACTCCCCTTTTCCTCTTTCTGACCACCATCTCCTTACCTGCAACATATCATCCCTTCCTACAACTCTCCTACCTTCTACTCCTCACACCAAACTTCACAGAAGCATTAGGTCTTTAGATCAGCAACAACTTGCTAATTCCCTTCAACCGCTCCTCTCATCCTTCTCCTTTTCCTGCCCTGAACAATCTATCCGCCACTATAATTCCACCCTTATATCCGTCCTTGACAATCTCGCCCCTCTTACCACCTCTAGGAAATCACACACTCATCCCCAGCCCTGGCATACTCCTCTGACATGGTACCTACGCAGATGTTCCCGTACTGCTGAACGGCATTGGTGAAAATCACGGAGTTCAGCTGATTTTATTCATTACAAATTCATCTTGACCTCCTACTACTCTGCCCTTAATCTCCACAAGCAACACTACTTCTCTACTCTTATCTCTAATCTTTCTTCAAACCCAAAACGTCTGTTCTCCACATTCAATACTCTCCTCCGCCCTCCTCCACTTCCTCATACAACTTCTCTGTCAGCTCAAGACTTGTCACTTCATTAACAAAATTGATTCCATCAGACATGAAATCAGTTCTCAACACAATTCCATTCTCCCCCCCCCCCCTCAAATACTCTCACTCAACCACAACCCTCATAACCTGAAACTTAGTTACTGAGGACGAAGTTTCAGCACTTATACTGCGCTCTCACCTCACTACCTGTCCCCTTGACCCTATCCCCTCACAGCTGCTCCCCTCTCTCTCTGCTACCTTTACCCCTATACTAACACACATTTTCAACCTCTCCTTCAGCACTGGTACATTTCCCTCATCAATGAAACATGCACTGGTCACACCTATCCTCAAAAAACCTTCCCTTGATCCTACCTCCCCATCCAACTACCGCCCAATTTCTCTCCTCCCTCTTGCTTCAAAGCTTCTCGAAAAACTAGTATATGCACGCCTATCCCATTTCCTTACGTTAAACTCCCTTCTTGACCCGCTGCAATCTGGATTTCGTCCCTATCACTCCACAGAGACAGCTATTGTTAAGGTCACCAACGACCTACTTACAGCTAAATCAAAAGGCCACTTCTCTCTGCTTATCCTCCTTGATCTGTCCGCAGCCTTTGACACTGTCGACCACCCTCTTTTGCTCCAAACCCTCCAATCCTTCGGCATCTGTGACACAGCCCTTTCGTGGCTCTCTTCCTACCTGTCAAACCGTACCTTCAGTGTAGCCTTCTCTGGGGCCTCCTCTGCCCCGTCACCACTTTCTGTCGGAGTACCGCAAGGCTCTGTCCTCGGTCCCCTTCTCTTCTCAATCTATACGTCATCACTAGGTTCCCTAATTAAGTCCCACGGTTTCCAATATCATTTGTATGCCGATGACACCCAAATCTACTTCTCTGCACCAGAACTATCTCCTTCCTTGCTAACCCGTGTCACTAACTGTCTTTCTCACATCTCTTCCTGGATGTCCTCTCACTACCTCAAGCTAAATCTCTCCAAAACTGAGCTCCTCATTTTCCCCCCTTCTTCCAAAATCTCCACCCCTAATATCTCTATAACTGTCGACAACTCCATCATTACCCCTACCTCGCATGCCCGATGTCTCGGGGTCACATTTGACTCAGATCTTTCCTTCACTCCTCACATTCAGTCCTTGGCTACAGCCTGCCGCTTCCACCTTAAAAACATCTCTAAAATTAGACACTTCCTTACACAAGACACAACTAAGATTTTAATCCACTCTCTCATTCTTTCCCGCCTTGATTACTGCAACTCTGTCCTCTCTGGTCTCCCCACCTGCCGCCTAGCTCCTTTACAATCCATAATGAATGCCTCTGCCAGACTCATCTTCCTTACACGTCGCTCTTCATCTGCTGCGCCTCTCTGCCAATCCCTTCACTGGCTTCATCTTGCCTCTAGGATCAAACACAAAACTCTCACTCTTACATACAAAGCCCTCAACTGCACTGCTCCCCCCTACATCTCAGACCTTGTCTCCAGATACTCTCCCTCCCGTCCCCTTCGCTCTGCTCATGACCTCCTACTCTCCTCCTCTCTTGTCACCTCATCACACTCCCATTTACAGGACTTCTCCAGACTGGCTCCCATCTTGTGGAACTCTCTGCCTCGCTCCACAAGACTCTCTTCTAGTTTTAAAAGCTTCAAGTGCTCCCTAAAGACTCTACTGTTCAGGGACGCATGCAACCTATGCTAACCCTTCCTAATACTAGTTCCTCTCCTCCACTGCAATCCCCTGAACCCTCTTAGCATGTAAGCCTAAAAGTCCAGCTGTTTGTAGATCACCTTCTTAAGAGCTGACTACAACAGTGCAACTTTTGGCAGGGCCCTCTACCCTATAATTGTTTTGTTGTACTCCCCCTTTTGTTTATAGCGCTGCGGAATCTGTTGGCGCTCTACAAATAACCGATAATAATAATAATAATAAGTGTGTGTATACATACTAAAATATGTATGTCCAATCTTAAAAAGAATTCTAATAATTCACTCTCCACTTTGCACCAAATATGTCGCTACTTGCTATATTCGCAATTAGTCCTGCTCAGAAAAAGAATACATTTACACTATATACAATAATGTGCTTAAGAGAAATGTGGTATTGAAATGGTATAAATAAAGTTGGGAAAAGCCTGAATAGCCGCGACATCGATGACTGTTAGTTAATACCAGTCCGATGCTCTTCGCACTGTACTTGATGCGCGTGTTTTTGACTGCTTTTTTGATAAATAAGGAGATCGTATTCAGATCTGCAGCCGAGATGTTTGGCGAGCATATTGATACCCGCGAATGCAACATAGTTGACGCTTTGATAAATAAGCCTCTGTGTGTGTTTATATGTGTATATATGTATGTTTATTCTTATATACCTATATAAACACATAAATATACATGTATATATATATATATATATATATATATACTGTAAATATATAAATATATATACAGTATATATATATATATATATATATATATATATATATATATATATATACTGTATATAAACAAAAAAGAAATCCCAGCACTGTCAGGAGAATTCAGATGAATAACCGGATGAAAAAGGCTTTAAAAGTTAAAAAACAAGTCCTTTATTAAACATGAGGAAATCTCATACAACTAAAAGCCTGTAGAAAACATCTGACCGGTTTCGGCTCAGGTAGCCGTAATCCTAGATGTAATCAAAATAGCACCTGTGCACCTTATATGCACAGAAACACCTCCCATGGGAGTATTTAAAAACAAATGCTTAGTAACAAAATTTAAAGGTACAGACTCATGTATTTTACAAAGCAGTATCATTTAACAAAAAAATGCTGCTATTTAAATTCTGGCCTTTTTAACAGGATAACAGTACAAGACGATAATCAAATGCAATGTTATAACAGAGATAAATATAGATATAGAGAACTCTTGACAAAATGAAGTTAAAGTAGCTCATAAATACATATATATATTTTCCTCACTAATTATTTTCCACTATGGGCAAAACCTAAATATTAAATGAATATCCACATAGTAGAAATTTGGCATATGTGCAATTGAATAAACAAAAAATATATATGTATAATGAGTATAGAGCTTAAAGTAATGGCAACTTGAAAAATCTATCAAAATTGGTCATATATAGCGAACCCATATTACACCCATTAATAGGTAAATTAATAATAATGGGTTATTAGTAATATGACCCAACTATGCCAAAAAATAATAATTAAGTGATAAACAAACGACAAACTAGCGTATGCTTAGAAAAGAGACACTTAGAGTCTACCTATGCCAATAGTTTATTATGTCAAATTCCGAATTGAAACCCCCAGGTAGCAGGCTACCGAGCTTGTGTATCCAATATATCTCTTGTCTTAATAATATCTGTAATTTATCACCACCACCACGAGGTGTGGTGATTTGCTCGATAGCCTGCCACCTGAAGGTGCCAACTTCTCCATCATGTATTTCAAGAAAGTGTTTGGCAAGCGCAGATACAGCTCTTTCCTGGGATACATAGGACAGGTGCTCCCTAATGCGCTTGCCTACTGTACGGGTGGTCTGGCCAACATACTGCTTGTGACATTGTACACACTCAATTAAGTATATAACATATTTATTGCCACATTTAATGCAACCTTTAGTATGGAATACCTCCTGCGTAATAGCTGAAGTGAAGGTTTTTAACACATGCATGTGGTTGCATGATTTGCATGATCTTTTCCCACATATGTAAGTGCCCTTCACTTTCAACCAAGAGCTACCACTATCCTGTTTCAGCAATAGGCTTGGAGAAAGCATATTTCCTAGTGATAACTTACGCTTGTATTTAAAATTACAACCATCCTCAATGGTCTTATGTACAATCTTATCTCCTCGTAGGATAGGAAGATTTCTCTTGACTATTTGACAGACCTGTTGATATTGATTAGAATATGCCGTTATCAGGGTAGGCTTAGTCCTGGCATATGTTTGTTGTTTAGTATCTACAGCTTTGGGTTCAAAGAGTTTATGTCTTGCAATTTGATTCACTTCCCAGAAGGCTTTATTTATGGGTTTTTTAGGATAACCCCTAGCCTTAAGTCTCTTTTTGAGATACTTTCTACCTGGAAATCTCTCTCTAGGGTAAAGTTACGCTTAATTCTCATAAACTGGCCTTTAGCTATTCCTCTAAATACATGTCCGGGGTGACTACTCCGGGCGTGCAAAAGAGTGTTGCCAGAGATAGGCTTCCTGTAGAGGGATGAGGATATATATACTGTATATATATATTCATTATAGACCTTTCCAGTCAAACACTTTGTCATATACCATGTATCTTTTAACTCATAATTTTTTATGAATATTTATATGAATAATTTATATAAGAAACTGTATATTTGAGTGTAGCACTTTAATGTTCTTATCTTGTGTTTAGACTACTTTTTTTCTACCCCTTACAATTTATGTTGAGTTTTCAGTAACTAACACTATTGCATATTATTTTTGTGCTTGAGCGCCTCTGTGAACTTTCAACTTGTAATTTGCATGCAAGTTAGCACAGTCGCGATATTGCTTAGAGGTTAGAGGTAAACTAACAACAGATGTGGAGTAATGTTTGTAAAACATCTGAATGTCATAAAGCACCCCACTGTTTTAGCAGGTAATTTGTGATTTATTGCACCTATCATGAAGTATGTAGCCAGAACAAGTCTTTTAGAAGAGCATTACAATTGGCCCGCAAATGATTGTGCTTGGGTTTTCGTGTTCGTTTGCACGCCAATCGGCCACTAGCAGGGGGTGTCAATCAACCTGATCTTATTCGATCAGGTTGATTTCTGTCCTCCACCTCAGAGCATGCGGACAAGTTATGGAGAAGCGGTCTTTAGATTGATGCTTCATAACTTCTTTTTCTGGGGAGCCTGAAGGCTTCCCGGAAACAAGGGGCATTAAGCCCCCCATAATTTGCCCCCTATATGTTCTGTTGGCATTTAAAGAGAAGTTATTTTAATTGTTCAAATTTTATAATGTAAGATTTTTGTTAAAATTAGTGGTACATTTGTTGTTCCTATAGGAAATAATGGTAACAACTCCAAAACCAATCGTCTTAACCATACACCCACATGAAAGAAATGTGACACTGAACATTTTATATAATAAAATATTTTGCTAGAATTATTTAGCATGGAACTTTCTTCATGAAAAGATAATAAAACTTTTTACTCTGTCTAGATACAATTTTGCTATAGGAAAAAGAAAAAAAAACATATATATAAGAGATTTTTAAGACTAAATTACCACTTCTGATTTCAGTACAAAAAGCTATCACTCAGTAAATGTCTTTGTTTTTATGCAGTAAGTCTGTTAATCAATACTGTTGTCTTAGGAAAACAAGATTTTGCTTGACAAAATGCAATTGATTTCTCAACAGTGGATTTTTTATGAGCAGATGCTCTACACTAAATTGTAAAAGTAATTCAAAAGGTTATGTTGGCATTAAGGAACAATTTAAAGAGAAAAAAATATTGGGCAGATGCACTACAGATAATGAATATAATTGATGGCTTATGCTCTTTTAATAATGACTTAAATGTCTGTATAGTTTCTCAGTACTGTCAAGGAATACAATTTCACAATATTTCACATATTTTCTCAGCCATTCAGTAAGCTCTAAGGTCTGAACATTTTTTTTTTTAACAAGCGTATAGATGAAAAAATTTGTGACAATAGAGAGATGAATAAGTTGGCAAAAGTTTAACAGTTATATTTAACTCCTATTTGTTCTTCATGATAAAACCTCTTTATTTGCAGGAAGTATAAAGTATATAATGAACAATATAGGTTGATTACAATTATATTCTTGTTTTTGATAGCTTCAGCCAGTTTTGCTAGTGTTTCTCCAGTGATCAAAGTGCCAAAATGCTACTGCTTTTAATTTAATTCTTGACGATTGAAATGGTGATTTTGGAAATTTAGTGATTGTTTTACATGTTTAAGAGCCTGCAAATTGATTGATCACTGTAAATAGTGTGTAGTGATGCTGATAGGTGACGTATGTGCAAATAACCTGTTGTGGTCCAAAACTTTAGATATACTGTATGTGTATTTGAAAATTCTACTTGCTAGGCAATGGCAAACACTCTCATATATGGTATGACACATAAAAAAATTGCTGACTCATGCCTATGAAATATAATTAAGGGAAGTAGCCTTCCTAAGACCTTTCGAACATGGGAATAATGATGCAGAATATATTTACAAGTTTAAATATTTTGTTGTTTCTATAAAGCACCTCTTAATTTCAGATGTACTGAATGACTCATGGGTGTAACCTATGGCCTCCAGTACAAATTGGGCATTCCTCCCAGTGTCCAAACTTAACACTTCTTTGCCCCTCAGGGGTTGAGAGAAATTAAATTAACCTTTTACTGTGCACTCATATTGATATTGTCTACATGTCATGATTAAGCAATTCATAAAGCGCAAGGAGACTTGATTAGGTCATTCAATAGATTTCCACTATTTCTGCAAATATCTGCATTATTCCATCCCTGAAGCAAAATCATTTGACACATTATTCAATGTGCTCTGGGCTTATAGACCAATCACCATCTGCCTGTCTGTGTTTTACTACAAGGTGTGTCTCCTATTCACCCCACACTGCCCTCACTCCTCTCAAAAGCTGTGTGTCTCTCATCATGGCCTAGCCTCCATGAAAGTCAGGCTTACACCCACTCTTCTATTCACTGCACAGTCTCAGTATTAGGCTGACACCCTCTAACTGGCTAGACAATTTTATCTTGTATCTTACACTGCCTTGACCTTTTACTGTCTTGATCCCTCTCACTCATCTTACTTGTAAAGGTGTGGTTCTCTAAATCTCCACAGTTCTGTCACTGTTGAGCATAGCCATTTCTATCTTAGAACTGTCTGACTTGCCTATTTCAGTAGGGTGTTTTTTATAGCACCCAAACTATTAGAATTGGTAACAGATTTGCAGTCAACCAATTAGACACTGGACTTGCGAAAGCAATAACACCCACTAAATAAAAAAGTTAGCATTATTTACAAAAGTACATTTCTGAAAAAGCATAATATGTTGTTTGAAAGAGACTAAAATGTGTTCAAGACTTTTGAAACAGAAATAAAACACGAACAAATAAAATAAAAAGTGTTTTTAAATGGATTTGAAAACTGGTGTTGAATTGCCCAATGCCAAGTATTGGAGGATTACCTGTGTTCTTGAATGGGCTGGACGACTGGAACGGCTTTGAACTTTAAAACCCTTCAAAAATAAAAAAAAAAACAATCCACATAGTTCTTCTAATGTATTTGGATAGACCTTTACATTATCTAAGGCATCTATCCAGGTGGTCTTAAATGAAAAAAAATAATAATTTAAACAATGTCTATAATTGAAGCGTATCAGTAAAGCAAGGACATTATATAGAAAAACATATGGAAAAATATACTGTTCTGTGTAATATTATTATAATATAAATATATAAATATAAATATGATATGGTATAATTTAATTTAATATAATATTTAAACTGACAAAAGTAACAAGCCAGTGCCTTACCTGCCATTTAATTCAATTTATTTTAAAAATAAACAAATATTTTGCCAACAACGTATCCCTAGATTTCCTAACTTCAAGTATGTGTATAAAATAATTCTATTAAACCTTACCATATGTCAGCCTTATAGAATGACAAATCAACTAGATTTTGTAAATTACTTTCTCCCTTGATACTCGGACCTTTATAACAACCTCCCCTTGTAAAACCATGACACAATCACACAGGACTTATGTTTTAAAAACCATGGCAATTGCCTGAAAATTGATTTTTCTTTTTTTTCCCCAACCTTCCCTTGTGTCTCATAAGACATTTTAATATGAGTCATGACATTATGATGGATGAAATCTGGCATTTTACTATAGCAATGCTACTCCCTGGTGAGAAATAACAGCTTGTTCAAAGTCTGTCTTCCAGCTAGAATTAGGAAATAAGCCTCAGTTCCAAATTCACATATTCTACTATCATCAAATCTTTTTCCCAAGCAGCTTTGTTTCATATGTCATTTTATAAAATACATTAGACTTACTAATACTTACAACTGTTTGTTCCTAAGCCTATGGGAACACATTACATAAAGGAAAAATCCACCATGTAATTAAATAACTTAAAAATATTTTTTTTTGCTCTATTTCATCTTTGTAATTGGTAATTGACCACCAAACTTGAACCTATTTAGGAACATTTGTGGATAAACTATGAATAGATTTTATGCAGCTCTCCTAAATTGAGTATACCTTTTTCTAATAGTTTTTTCAGGTATATTATTCTTATTTACTATTAACTTATTTATTTTTTCATGTGTTTATTTGATTATGATTTTTTAAATTTTTGGAAGACCCATTCAATCTTGCTGAATTTAGTTTCTGAGCCTTATGAATATTTGCACATTTTCATCATACAAGAAATGATGGAAAAATAAATTCTTCTCATTTTTATTTGTTAGAAATGTGCAGCACAGAATCATTTTTTCGAATGAATCATTCGGAACAAATATTCCGAAAAACTCGTTTTTGAGAATATTCGTGTGCTGCACTCTTTGGTATTCAGTTAATTTTAAACGAACCATATACAAAATTTCTGTTACCATTTACATTCGTTTTCATTAAAACTAATGTAAATGTTATCTTGCAGCAGGTGTCAGGTATACTTACCTATAGTGCACTGGAGAGACAAGCTAATCCACTTCTTCATAGAGTTTAGGGCCGCACTAATAGGAATATTAGTGCACTAGAAACCAGTCACACTATGCAGACCCTTCTTCACAGAGTCCAGGGCCTAATTCTCCTATTAGCACGGACCTAGACCCTGTGAAGGTTGGCTTAGCGCGCCCCCAGAAGATCCTTTTAGTGCAGGCTCTGGGATCTACTGCACACACCCTCCTATTAATGCAGCCCTGGAGTCTATAAAGAAAAAGCAGATTAACATGGGTTTCCCTGCTCGCTATAGGTAAGTATTACACCTAATTTAAAGGGACAGTCTACTACAGATTTTTTATTGTTTAAAAAGATAGATAATCCCTTTATTGCCCATTCCCCAGCTTAACATAACCATGGCAGTAATATTAATATAGCCATGTTGGGTGGCAAATGGGCTCCTTGAGGGTGGGTTTTTCTGTCAGTGTAAAAAGGTTTACATTATCCTTTATTTAAATAAGAACAATATCATATCATTTTGAGTGCTTTTATTATAAACAATTTAAACACCTAAAAACGTATTTATAGTATAAAATAATATTCTGAATTTGAGCTATGCTGTTGCTGGGTGCATGCTTGTGAGGCTATCCAGCGACAGTGCAGTAACAGTCAAATTTGACTGTGTATACAGTCAATGTGACAGCCAATCACAGTGACTTAAATTGGAGCCTAGATACTGGCATGCTGCAATGCATGCTGTTATCAGGCCCAGTGGGCTATCACTGGATATATCAATATTTAGGCAGTTCATGTCTATGGGATCACTGAGACAGTCAGTAACAGTGATAACATGGCATAAATGACAAACTATTGTTTGTTTAATAAGGCTTGTCTGTACTCCTCCTCTTCTCTTCCGGTCAGTATCTATGTAATAAAAATTGTTTCAATTAATTTCAATAAAGTGTATTTTTTTTTTAAATTGATTTGAAATGTTTTATATTATATGACATAAAATATTTACATTAAAAGTGTCAAAATGCCTTTAGGTAAATGCCCTGTGCTGTCTAGTTTCTGCAAATATTACTTTTGTGTAGTGGTTTTGGATTGGGTGACCTTTATTAAGCTACAGTCCAAGCATTTTAGCGTTAAACCAATAAATCCACCCTTGTAGTATCTGGCCTATATTTTCTATAAATTACTTGAAAATCTAGACATATTATTTGTTCCTAAAATTTGCACAAAATAGTACATCTATTTAAAAGTATTTTTCTTTAACTACACTAGTTTTTATTATTTTATATACTATTTTAGGGTATCACAAGAAAGCCCTGTTTGTCTGTTAAAAAAGGATATATAATATGTATTATTGCTTAACCCCTTAGTGACTAGACAGATTTTAAATTTTCTTACCAATAAGTACCAGGGCTATTTTTAAATTTCTGTGGTGTTTGTGTTTAGCTGTAATTTTCCTCTTACTCATTTACTGTACCCACACATATTATATACCGTTTTTCTCGCCATTAAATGGATTTACTAAAGATACCATTATTTTTATCATATCTTATAATTTACTATAAGAAATATGATAGAATATGATGAAAAAATGGACACACTTTTTCTAACTGACCCCCAAAATCTGTTACACATCTACAACCACCAAAAAACACCCATGCTAAATAGTTTCTAAATTTTGTCCTGAGTTTAGAAATATCCAATGTTTACAAGTTCTTTGCTTTTTTTGAAAGTTATAGGGCAATAAGTACAAGTAGTACTTTGCTATTTCGAAACCATTTTTTTTCCCAAAATTAGCAATAGTTACATTGTAACCCTGATATCTGTCAGAAATCCCTGAAAAATCCTTTACATGTATTTATATATTTTTTTAGCAGACAACCCAAAGTATTGATCTAGGCCCATTTTGGTATATATCATGCCACCATTTCACCGCCAAATGCGATCAAATAAAAAAAATATTTAACTTTTTCACAAACTTTAGGTTTCTCATTGAAATTATTTACAAACAGCTTGTGCAATTATGACACAAATGTTGTATATGCTTGTCTGGGATCCCCTTTGTTCAGAAATAGCAGACATATAAGGCTTTGGCATTGCTTTTTGGTAATTAGAAGGCTACTAAATGCTGCTGCGCACCACTCTTGTATTATGCCCAGCAGTGAAGGGGTTAATTAGGTATCTTGTAGTGAGCTTGCAGGGTTAATTTTAGCTTTAGTGTAGTGTAGTAGACAACTCAAAGTATTGATCTAGGCCCATTTTGGTATAATTCATGCCACCATTTTACCGCTAAATGCGATCAAATAAAAAAAAAATCTTTAACTTTTTCACAATTTTAGGTTTCTCACTGAAATTATTTACAAATAGTTAGCACGAATAGTTGTAAATGCTACTCTGGGATCCCCTTTGTTCAGAAATAGCAGACATATAAGGCTTTCGCATTGCTTTTTGGTAATTAGAAGGCCGCTAAATGCCGCTGCGCACCACACTTATATTATGTCCAGCAGTTAAGGGGTTAATTAGGTAGCTTGTAGGGTTAATTTTAGCTTTAGTGTAGAGATCATCCTCCCACCTGACACATCTCACACCCTGATCCCTCCCTGACTCCCCTCAAACAGCTAAAGAGCTCTCTTCCCTCCCCCAACTTTACAATTGTCCACGCCATTTTAAATACTGGCAGAAAGTCTGCCAGTACTAAAATAAAAGGCTTTTCTTTATAGTTATTCTGCAGTGTTGGATCCCACCCTTAGCCCTCAACCTCCCTGATCCCCCCCAAACAGCTCTCTAACCCTCCCCCCTCTACCTAGTTGCCGCCATCTTGGGTACTGACTGCTGTTTGCCAATACCCAGTTTGATTAAAAAAATGCCATTTTGAAAATAAATAAATAAAACCACAATTTTCTGTAGTGTAGCTGCCCCCTCTCAATCCACTCCCCCCTACCAGATCCCTTTCCAAACATTTATTCCCCCCCCCCTCCATCTCTTACACTTTTCTGTAGTGTAGTGGTCCCAGTCCCGGTCCTAGTCCTGCACGCTCCCGCCCACCCACGCATGCTCCCGCGCACCTGTGCACAATCATCCAGCCAAACAGGAAGTGAATCAGCAATGGGCCACCCACCCCCCTCCCTGCTAAGTCTCCCACCCACCAACGATCGGCACCATCGCTGGCCGATGCAGAGAGGACCACAGAGTGGATCTCTCTGCATCAGTGGCTAAAAAAAGGGTATTGCAGGATGCCTCAATATTGAGGCATCACTGCAATACCCTGAAAGCATCTGGAAGTGATCACGATCACTTCCAGTGCTTGAACCCCAGAGGACGTGCCAGTTGGACATTAACTGCCACTTTTTGGAGGACGTGCCTGGCACGTCCTTGGTCGTTAAGGGGTTAAAGGACCACTAAATGCAGTAAAACTTTACAATTAACAAGTGCACAATAAAAAGACAATGATTTACCACCTAGACTGAATGTCAAATAAGCAGTAGATTTTTATCTGACAAATTTATTTTTTCTCCTCCTTTCTGGCCCCCTGTATCATGTGATAGACATCAGCCAATCACAGACTAGTATACGTTTACTCTTTGAGCTTGTGCACATGCTCAGTAGAATCTTGTTCCCCAGAAAGTATGAATATAAAAAGTCTGCAAAATTTGATAATGGAAATAAATTGGGAAGTGTCTTAAAACTGCTGCTCTTTCTGAGTCATAAAAGATTGTTTTAACTTGAGTGTCCCTTTAATAAGAGAGCGGATAATTATGGTGAAACCAATACAGAGCAAAAATACCTAAATTGACCTTGTCATTTAAACACAGAGGGCCAGATTACAAGTGGTGCACTATTTAGATCTTTCTCTTGAGTGTTAACATCATCAGAAGTAAAGATTACGGGTTAAGGAGCATATTACAAGTTCAAGGTAAAACTTTTGAGCAAAACCCAGTGTATTCTAACTGCAGGACGTTGGATATTGTGACAACGCTAACTTAACTTTAATGAAAAAAAAAAGAAGAAAAAAATCTAATACTATCGCTTCCACAGAAGTTATTAATATTTCACATTTCAATGTTTTTCACATACAGGAAATGTATGTATTCATATAGATATACATAGATATATGGATATAGATATATATTTTACATTAACATTATCATATATATATAAAAATAGAAAAAACTCTATATGAAGAATAGTAAAGAAAAAATAATAAGAAAATATGCATAACGTCTTTCGATTTGGGCACATTAGGTCTAACGCAGAGTCGGGTTAGCTCACATGAAGAATTAGTTATTTTAAGTCATGTTATGTAAATATTAAATTATTATTAACATTTATTTATAAAGCACCAACATTTTACCCAGTGCTATACAGGGGTACATTACACTAATTAAGGAACAAACAATACTAGAGTTACAATGACAAGTTATACAAGGGTATGTTACATACATTTCACAAATTCTTTAACAAACAAAATACAAAAAGTTCCTTAAAACAGTCGCAGTGTCCTTTTCCACAAATATAAAATATTGAAAAAAATATTATTCATGAAGAATTAGTACTCTCCTGTAGGGTTTGCGGACATAAATTCAATAGTAGTACATTAATTCTTCACGTGCGCTAACCCAACATGAGTTATATTAAAGTGCGTTATGTATTTATTAAATATAAAATATTGAAACATATTAATAATGTAAATGTAAATAATTATTTTCGATGCACTAAAATATTCTAAAAATCCATAGAATTGGAGGAATTGAAAGAAGCCGGATTCATCATCGATCTGCTCAACACTGAGGGAAATGCGGGCGGAGGTTCGAACGTAAGTTTACAGTAACAAAAAGGTATTTTAAAAAAGAAACGTATTTGTAAAGTTGAATGACTTAAAGTGCCGTGTTTTTAAGAATATTTTTAAAAGCTGGGTAGTGATGTCACGAACATAAAAATTGACTTCAATGGGCAGGGGAATTTTAAAACCCACTGGGACTCTTTCTGGCCACAATAGTGATGGAAAAGTTGTTTCAAGGGGACTAACACCTGGACTGTGGCGTGCCGGTGGGGGGGGGGATCCATGGCAAAACTCCCATGAAAAATTACATAGTTGATGCAGAGTCTGGTTTTAATCCATAAAGGGCATAAATCACCTCCTAACATTCCTAAATTGTTTGGAAAAATGTGCTTTAAAACATCAGGTATGATGTTGTATCGATCAGGTAGTGTAAGGGTTACGCCCGCTTCACAGTGACAGACCAAACTCCCGCAGCAGGTACAACATCATCATCACACCATATGTCCATGTGTGTAATGCTGCCTGACTGAGACATATCCCTGTTATCTACATCCTCTGGCAATAATGGTTGTGCATCAGGGGCGAAACTACAGGGGGTGCAAAGGTCGCAGGTGCGACTGGGCCCCTGTTGGTGGGGGGCGGGGCCCAGCTTTAAAAAAAAAAAAAAAAATTTTTTTATATATATATATATATTTTTTTTTTTTTAAATAAAAACGTTAACCTACCACTGCCTGCACTGATATCATGTGAGTGTGACATCACTACAGGGGTTAGTGTTTCTCTTTTACCCATTGGTGTTTATGTGTGTGTGTATGTATGTGACTGTGTGTGTATTTATGCATGTATGTGTGTTTGTGTATGTTTGTGGAACCAGCAAATTACAGACCTTGTTACTACAGCATGGGGGGGTAGGGGGTAAACAGTGTCACTATACAGTACCACTATATACAGTATGGGGGGTGTACTGGGCGGGTAGGGTCAGGCCAGCATCTCACCGGCAGATTAGAGACTGTGCCACTAACTTACTATATACAGTACTGGGGGGTTAAATAGTGTCAATATATATATATATATATATATATATATATATATATATATATATATATATGTATATGTGTATATATATATATATATATATATATATATACACACATATATATATACAGTAATAGGGGGTCAGACCATCTCACAGACTGTGGGCACAGGGTACCTCCTTTTTCAGACATGTAATCTGATTCACATTTTTTTTCTGTGTTAAATGTAAAAAAAAAAAAAATGTATTAAATTCACCTTTTTTTGGAGGGGGGAGGGGCGGTGGGGGGCCCCTTCTTAGATTCTTGCACCTGGGCCCTGTGGTTTCTAGTTACGCCTCTGTTGCGCATCACTCATTTCTTCCAACTGATGTGTAAATAACTCCTCTGACAGATCAAGTGAAGCGGCTGTGGAGCTAGTGTTGGTGGTAGTGGCAGGCGGGCGAGTGGTAACTTGAGAGGTGCCCGAAGCTAAGCTGGAGGAGGATGGTGCGTCAAGGTTCCGAGCAGAAGCTGTAGAAGATTGGGTGTCCTTTGTTAGCCAGTCAACTATGTCCTCAGAACTTTTCGAGTTCAGGGTACGTGGCCTCTGAACACTGGGCATTATTCTAGGGCCAAAGGGAATCACAGCACCACGACCACGACGGCCCCCCTCTGCCTGTCATTTTTTTTTCGATTAGTGGTACTATGCGTGCAAGCTACTGTGACAACAGATATGAGTGGCACTGTTCACTGGCAGAAGTTGGCAGAGTAGACGCTGTAGTGCTGACACACACGCTTGCAGACAACTAACTGCTATTCAATCTATTACAGTCAAAAAATTGTTTTTTTTTAATGTACACTACTGTTACACCAGATATGAGTTGCACTGATGTGACACTGTGCCCTGGCAGGCCCTGAAAAATCTGTTACTCATCTACAACCACCAAAAAACAACCATGCTAAATAGTTTCAAAATTTTGTCCTGAGTTTAGAAATACCCAATGTTTACATGTTCTTTGCTTTTTTTGCAAGTTATAGGGAAATAAATACAAGAAGCACTTTGCTATTTCAAAACCACTTTTTTTCAAAATGAGCGCTAGTTACATTGGATCCCTGATATCTGTCAGGAATACCTGAATATCCCTTAACATGTATATATTTTGTTAGAAGACATCCCAAAGTATTGATCTAGGCCCATTTTGGTATATTTCTTGCCACCATTTCACCGCCAAATGCGATCAAATAAAAAAAAATTGTTCACCTTTTCACAAACTTTAGGTTTCTCACAGAAATTATTTACAAACAACTTATGCGATTATGGCATAAATGGTTGTAAATGCTTCTCTGGGATCCCCTTTGTTCAGAAATAGCAGACTTATATGGCTTTGGCGTTGCTTTTTGGTAATTAGAAGGCTGCTAAATGCCACTGCGCACCACCCATGTTTTATGTCCAGCAGTGAAGGGGTTAATTAGGGAGTGTAGGGAGCTTGTAGAGTTAATTTTAGCTTAAGTGTAGTGTAGTAGACAACCCAAAGTATTGACCTAGGCCCATTTTGGTATATTTCATGCCACCATTTCACCGCCAAATGCGATCAAATTAAGAAAAAAACGTTACATTTTTCATAATTTTAGGTTTCTCACTGAAATCATTTACAAACAGCTTGTGCAATTATGGCACAAATGGTTGTAAATGCTTCTCTGGGATCCCCTTTGTTCAGAAATAGCAGACATATATGACTTTGGCGTTGCTTTCTGGTAATTAGAAGGCCGCTAAATTTAGCTGCTGCGCATCACACGTGTATTATGGTTAGCAGTGAAGAGGTTAATTAGGTAGTTTGTAGGGAGCTTGCAGGGTTAATTTTAGCTTTAGTGTAGAGATCAGCCTCCCACCTGACACATCAGACCCCCTGATCTCTCCCAAACAGCTCCCTTCCCTCCCTCACTCCACAATTGTCCCGCCATCTTAAGTACTGGCAGAAAGTCTGCCAGTACTAAAATAAAAGGTTTTTAATTTTTTTTAATTTTTTTAGCATATTTACATATGCTGTGATGTAGCATCCCCCTTAGCCCCCAACCTCCCTGATCCCCCCCAAAAACCGCTCTCTAACCCTCCCCATCTTCCTTATTGGTGGCCATCTTGGGTAATGGCAGCTGTCTGCCAGTACCCAGTTTGCAAAAAAAAGTAGTTTTTTCTGTTTTTAATTTTTTTTTCTGTAGTGTAGCTTCCCCCCCCCCCACAGACCAACCCCCACCACCTGCCTGATCTTTTTTTTTTTTTTTTATTACCTTTTTTTTTTAAATTTTGCACCAACTTTTTCTGTAGTGTAGCGGTTCCCACCCGCTCCCTCCCCGTGCACGCGCCCGCCCCCGCCCTCCCATGCATGCCCCCGGACATCCCCACCCACGATCCCGCCCCCCTCCACTTACTGCTATTATTTCACAGTCAAATTTCTAGGTTTTTTTTTAACCCCTTAAGGACCAAGGCCATTTTTCAATTTCTTTCCCTTAAGGACCAGGGCTATTTTTACATTTCTGCGGTGTTTGTGTTTAGCTGTAATTTTCCTCTTACTCATTTACTGTACCCACACATATTATATACCGTTTTTCTCGCCACTAAATGGACTTTCTAAAGATACCATTATTTTATCATATCTTATAATTTATTATTAAAAATATTATAAAATATGAGGAAAAAATGGAAAAAACACACTTTTTCTAACTTTGACTCCCAAAATCTGTTACACATCTACAACCACCAAAAAACAACCATGCTAAATAGTTTCTAAATTTTGTCCTGAGTTTAGAAATACCCAATGTTAACATGTTCTTTGCTTTTTTTGCAAGTTATAGGGAAATAAATACAAGAAGCACTTTGCTATTTCAAAACCACTTTTTTCAAAATGAGCGCTAGTTACATTGGAACCCTGATATCTGTCAGGAATACCTGAATATCCCTTGACATGTATATATATTTTTTTTTAGAAGACATCCCAAAGTATTGATCTAGGCCCATTTTGGTATATTTCATGCCACCATTTCACCGCCAAATGCGATCAAATAAAAAAAAAATTGTTCACTTTTTCACAAACTTTAGGTTTCTCACAGAAATTATTTACAAACAACTTATGCAATTATGGCATAAATGGTTGTAAATGCTTCTCTGGGATCCCCTTTGTTCAGGGGAAGGCTGCTAAATGCCACTGCGCACCACACGTGTTTTATGCCCAGCAGTGAAGGGGTTAATTAGGGAGCATGTAGGGAGCTTGTAGAGTTAATTTTAGCTTAAGTGTAGTGTAGAAGACAACCCAAAATATTGATCTAGGCCCATTTTGGTATATTTCATGCCACCATTTTACCGCCAAATGCGATCAAATTAAAAAAAAACGTTAAATTTTTCACAATTTTAGGTTTCTCACTGAAATCATTTACAAACAGCTTGTGCAATTATGGCACAAATGGTTGTAAATGCTTCTCTGGGATCCCCTTTGTTCAGAAATAGCAGACATATGACTTTGGCGTTGCTTTCTGGTAATTAGAAGGCCGCTAAATGCTGCTGCGCATCACATGTGTATAGTAGTTTGTAGGGAGCTTGCAGGGTTAATTTTAGCTTTAGTGTAGAGATCAGCCTCTCACCTGACACATCAGACCCCCTGATCCCTCCCAAACAGCTCCCTTCCCTCCCCCACAATTGTCCCCGCCATCTTAAGTACTGGCAGAAAGTCTGCCAGTACTAAAATAAAAAGTTTTTAAATTTTTTTTAATTTTTTTAGCATATTTACATATGCTGTGGTGTAGTAGCCCCCAACCTCCCTGATCCCCCCCAAAACAGCTCTCTAACCCTCCCCATCTCTGCCTTATTGGCGGCCATCTTGGGAACTGGCAGCTGTCTGCTATTATTTCACAGTTAAAAAAGGGTTGTTTTTTTTAAATGTACACTACTGTTACACCAGATATGAGTGGTGGCACTGGGCAAGTGGGCACAGTATACGCTGTGAGCCTGACACACACGCTGGCAGGCAGGCAACTGCAATTAGATTACACAGGAAAAAAAAAAAAAAAAAACAGACTGATGTTCTAGCCCTAAAAAAGTTTTTTTGGGGTGCTGTCCTTACAGCAGAGATCAGATGAGTCCTTCAGGACTGTAGTGGACACTGAATACACTAGCCTAGCTATCAATTTCCCTATTAAATCAGCAGCAGCTACACTGTCCCTCCTCTCACTAAGAATGCAGCTTCCAAATGAATCTAAAATGGATGCTGTCCAGGAGGTGGGAGGGTCTGGGAGGGAGTGGCTGTAATGTGTCTGCTGACTGTGAGGTAAAGGGTCAAAGTTTACTCAATGATGACGAATAGGGGGTGGATCGAACATCGCATATGTTCGCCCGCTGCGGCGAACGCGAACATGCTATGTTCGCCGGGAACTATTCGCCGGCGAACTATTCGCGACATCACTAATGCTGGGCTTTAAATCATTCAACTTTACAAACACTTTAATAATTATTATTAATATTTTTTCAATAAATTATATTTAATATTTATATAACGTGCCTAAAGATAACTAATTCTTCATGTGCACTAACCCGACACCATGTTAGACCTAAAGCACGCACATAGAATTTTTTTTTATATTTTAAAGTATACATTTCTATATATCTGATAATGTTAATGTAAACTATATATCTATACTTATATACAATATCTATAAGAATATATTCTTCATGTGCACTAACCCGACACCATGTTAGACCTAAAGCACGCACATAGAATTTTTTTTTATATTTTAAAGTATACATTTCTATATATCTGATAATGTTAATGTAAACTATATATCTATACTTATATACAATATCTATAAGAATATATACAGGTATAGCTATATATAGCTATATGTAGTATAGCTTTTTAATGCATTCTAATAGCATATAAATGTAATACATCCCTTTGATTGGCTCTTTCTACAAGAAATGTGAGCCTTGTTTGCATTTAATAAATTTGATTTGATTTTTTTGCCCTCTTTAAATTGCCCAAATTATTATTG
This sequence comes from Bombina bombina, assembly GCF_027579735.1. Classification (NCBI taxonomy): domain Eukaryota; kingdom Metazoa; phylum Chordata; class Amphibia; order Anura; family Bombinatoridae; genus Bombina; species Bombina bombina. The sequence continues at coordinate 64,945,826 of NC_069504.1, read as the reverse complement.
ACATTTATTTGTTTATAAACTTCTGATTTGAGATTTTTCAGGGTTTTGTCCATAAGTCTAGATGACAAATATCAGATTAGTTGTAAAGAAAACTTTTAAGAATTTTATTATTTAGAATTATTTTTACACACATTATTAAATATTATTATATAATTATTATATAATATATAATTATTATTTAGACATACTGTATAAATATAAATATATATATATATATATATATATATATATATATATATATATATATATATATATATATATATATATATATATATATATATATATATATATATATATTTTATAGCCCTTTGGAGTCAAATACATAGCAATATACCATATACCTTTGAACCCTTATACAAAAAGTTGATTAACATTTTTATTTAACTGTTTATTTTAATGCATTTATGTTTTGTTTGGTGCAACTTTTATCTTAGACCTTACCCTTTACGCAAGGTCTTCAGTCGCGCTAACACGACACTCGTTAAATTTGATTGCTCTCACAGAATGTCTTTGCTTTTGCTTTTATTACGTGTGCAAATGAACATTCCTGTGATATTTAAATATCGGGTGTGCACTATTGTTAGAGCGCCACATTTAATCTAGCCCAGAAACTGAGAAAGACTGTCCTTAAGGGGTTAATAAAAGTATATGATTTAAGTATAAGGTGCGCGATCCGATATACGGCGTAGTTTTCGGCGCAAGCAAAGGAACCTCGCGCCGCCCGTAATTTCACCTCGCAACTCGAGCTATCCAATATACTGCGCTGTCAGATACTAAACTGGCGTAAGTATGAAAAACCAGCGATCAACTAAAATGTGCACAAATACACATTTTAGTCGTCGCAAGTACTTACGCCAGTATTTTGTTCACTTAAAGTCTTAATAAAGAGTAGTTTGATGCAAATTAGGCTATGATTCGTAAAAAATAACCGCCAGTTCTAAAAGATGCGCCACGTAATTAAGCCATTCAAAATTCATACATAAACCCATGCGCAGCTGCCATTTTCTTTAGTGTGTTTGGTTGGTTCTTGGAGCTACAGCACACTACAGTGAGTATAGTGATTATTAGTAAGAGTATTGAGAGAGGCGCATTTCATCAGTTAGTTAGGTTGGATTTTTGCATTTGTCATTGGTTAAAGCCTGTATATTTACTTACACTTTTTTTTACATATTGCACACATTTTGCATACATACATATACAAAATACACAACACTTTTTTTTTCTAACACCTCACACATTTTATTTATCTTTTACAGTGTGATAGGCTGAGTGTTTGTGATTGTGTGTGATTGAAGTGGGAGTGAGTGTGAGTGTGTGTAGTTTGAGGATGACAGGGAGAGCTAGGGCGGAGGGGAGGAGGGGAGGGGAGTTGCAGGGAGAGGATTATGGACAGGAGGAGCAGCAGGGTCCCCATCAGGGAGTAAGTGAAGTGGGGAGAGGGAGAGCCAGAAGGGAGGATGGGAGTAGGGTTGCCCCAAGAACAGGCACACTTAGAAGAGGGAAAGAGGGTGCACATGGGGATAGAAGGGGGGAGGAGGGAGAGGATAGGGAGGAACCCACACCAGGGACATCTCAGGGAGGAAGCCAGGCGGCCCAGGACGATGAGCGCATGAGGTGCCCGAACTTCTCTTTCACTGAAAATCTAGCGCTACTCCAGGCCGTCATGGAGAACCACACTGCCCTCTTTGGCCAAGAGAAGGGCAAAGGAGTTGCCTGAAGGCGTAAGGCTGCATGGCTGTTGGTTGAGGATGCAGTAAACAGCGTGGCCCAGCAGAGGAGGAATGTTGATGGGCTAAAGAAAAGATGGAACGACTGCAAGAGGCGGGTGAAGGAGAAAATGTACCAGAGGGGAACAGGCGGTGGTCCTCCCCAGGAGGCTGAATACAATGAATGGCAGGAGATAATACGCAGGTCCCTGAGCGTCACAGCAGTCTGTGGACTTCCAGGGGCTCGTGACTCAGGGGCTGCAACATCAGCACAGCATGCTGGTGAGTAACATCCCACACACCAGTATTATATGTATTTGAGATATAACATCCTTTAATGTCACACATTCATGTACACAATGAGGAGCATGGTATTTGGCCTACTAACAAAAACATCTACAATTAGATTTCAAATTAAAGGGACATTAAACTAAATCTTTTTATTTCATTATTCAGATAGAGAATACAGTTTTAAACAACATCCCAATTTACTTCTATTATCTAATTTGCTTCATTATTCTGCTATTCTTTGTTTATTAAATATCAATGCACATGGGTGAGCCAATCACATGAGGCATTGATGTGCAGCCACCAATCAGCAGCTTCTGAGCCTATCTAAATATGCTTTTCAGCAGAGAATATCAAGAGAATGAAGCAAATTAGGTAATGGAAGTAAATTAGAAAGTTGTTTAAAATTGCATGCTCTAGCTGAATCATGAAAGAATAAAAATGGGTTTAAGGTCCATTTAATGCTACTTAATACATTGAAATTCATGATATGAGGTGGAATAGTGAAAAACTAACATGTCTCAGAGTAACACAGGCCACAAGCCACATGTAGAGTTTTCAGTAAATGGACACTATAGCCATCACAAGTTTTAGCTCAAGAAAGCACGTTATGTGCCTATATCAGGCTAAATGAAATTGTGTGACCATAGTGTCACTTAAAGAACACATTTTCTCCATCACTGACATGTACACAGAACTATTGTATGAAACACATACATGTATACTTTGCATATTGAAATCCCTCATATCACAAATCACAATGTGCACATGCATGTTATAGAGTTTGGCATGAGAATGAGTATAGGCCCTAGCATGTATCAATGTACATTGTATGCCCACATGCATATATATATGATTGTACTAATACCTCTCATCATTTGACTCCTCCACAGAACCTCCTGTCACCAGGGTGCAAACGGGCATGCATCCACGGCAACCACCAGTCCAAAGAATGCCTCCACCGCAACCACCAGTCCAAAGAATGCTTCCACCGCAACCACCAGTCGAAAGAATCCATCAACAGTATGCTCCCAGGAATGAGCTGGGTTGGATTGCCTCTGTTGAGGAGCCAGACGTCATGCCACCAACATTGGCAGACAAGCCCTGGCAGGATCCCTGGCTGGAGGATTGTTCTTTTGGCTTTGAGGGGGAGCCAAGTCAGCCCCAAAGGGTACATGTCTTTACCCCCCCATATCAGGCCAGTCAGGGCTTTTACGTACAGGACATGCAAACTAGACAGGCTGAGTGGTCGCACACCAGTCGGCAATGGGACTACCAGTCCACCCGGAGAGCTCCACCATCCGCTTCCCTTGGAAGAGCTCCAGCATCTGAAGAGGAGCATATAGATGTATTTGTCCCTGATGCAGCACCAGCTGTAGTAGTTCATCATGCAGCACCAGCTGTAGTAGTTCCTCATGCAGCACCAGCTGTAGTAGTTCCAGATGCAGCACCAGCTGTAGTAGTTCCAGATGCAGCACCAGCTGTAGTTGTTCCAGATGCAGCAGAAGCTGAGGATGTTCCAGATGCAACAGAAGCTGAGGATGTTCCAGATGCAACAGTAGCTAGAGGTGAACCTGCGCCTAGAATCCCTGCTGGTCAACAGCCTGTAGATCCTCTGTATTCTCCCATGGGCGACGAATACATTTCCCTCCAGAGGAGGCTCACAGCAAGCTGTGAGAGAATGTAGAGAGACCAATGCAGGTTTTACAGGAGCCAAAAAAATATTGTTATATTTCAGCATAAATCTTGTCCTCTGTTATTTACCATATAATTGTCTTCCACATCCATGTGAGGGGTGTTTTAGTACACTAATATTGTTGAAACATATAATAAGGCCTGTGTGGAAATGGCCCAAAAAAAGTAATATCATCATGTTTATGACGTATTCATGTTCTATAAACCACATCACATAGTTATTCTGAGAACTAGAAGGGTGCAAACGCACTACACAAATATTTGAGGGATGCCAGTAAAATGCCTACTGTCGGTAGACTTTATTTGTTGGCTGGAGTGCTTATGCATAAGACAATGGTTTTGAACACTATTAGTTAAACAAATGAATTGTAACTCACTAAATTCCTTTTTTTAACTAATAGTGTTCCACATCACATAGTTGTGTATGAAGGGTACATATAGTGATATTCAATTATAAGATGTAAATCAAGGTTTCTCACATCCAATAGAAATTGACACATGTGCAGGGATAGGCACGAGCCAAGGCTGTGGCGGACATTTTCTAAGGTAAAGAGTTTTAGTGAAGGACACCTTGCCTATCCCTGCACATGGGTATATAATATATCTAAATAATAATGTTTTTACAGAAGGTGCGAACATAAGGTATTAACATCCATTTTCATTCTTCTAAATGATAGTCAATAAATCATAGTGACCAAAACATGAATTAAACTAATGATATATTTTCAGTAATTAGGGTGGTTAAGGTAATGGGGGTGGGATGTAGTAGTTTCACTTACATGCAGTGGAAATCTGCAGTATGTAATTCGGTGACCAGCTGCAGCAGGGGCAGCACCATGACCAGGGACCTCAGCAGCAACTATAGAATCAGCATTTGTAGACGGAACAACAGGGGATTGTAGAGCTTCCAGCACCCCTTGTGCCCAATGATGCACCCCTTGTGCCCCATGATGCACCCCTTGTGCCCAATGATGCACCCCTTGTGCCCAATGATGCACCCCTTGTGCCCCATGATGCACTCCTTGTGCCCCATGATGCACCCCTTTGTGATTGGTTTGACACACTTGCAGGGGCAGGAATAATAAATGCTTTGAAGAGGTTAACTATTTGTGATCAAGCTGCTGATATATATGTTGTTAAGCATGCATTTGTTAGGCCTTCAGAGAGTTACGTTGGTTTCTAAGTCAGTGCAAGGGTTGCTGCGCCTGCAATTTGTGGCGAGATGAGAATGGAGTAGATTTTCTGAAATCTGCGCGCGTAAGTCCTTACGCTTTATATTGGATACCAAACTGCGCGTGTTTTGTATGTCAGTCTATGGGCCAAAAAAATACGGGCGAAGGCAGAAATATACGCGCGTAACTTCTAAGTTACGCCGTATATAGGATATCAAACCCTCGCAAAATTTGGCGTCGCCGGCTTTTGCGGGCGACAATTTTTATCGGATCGAGGCCATGGTTGGTAACTCGATAAAAAAGTAATAAGGGAGGCGCCTAAAGCTAAAGGTATCAACACTAAAATAAATTTAATAAAAACATATACATAAATATTGGTACATATATAAAGGGACGTCTCCCCAACCTTAAATAAAGCTGTAGATAAAGCTATATTCTAAACAGTCTAAAATGTTTGATAAGATCGATAAAATATCCACAGGTATAAAAACCATTAATATTCGGATGTGCCTATGTGGTTCGTTGTGATTAATACAAACGTTAATGTCTTTTCTCCATAGAACCGAAACAGTAGTTAGTGTTCCGTTAGTGAAAAATACCACCAAGCTGCCTTAAAGAGTAAAACCGTAGCTGCCAAATGTGAAGTCTAAAATAAAGTCAGTTTGAAATCCAAATCTCTCTTACTATGTAAGATGACTCTATGCCAAAACTATTAAGCCGTGTACTTTACCAGATGAAGATACGTCAGTGAAGATCTTTCCCCCTCGCCCGGTCCTCACCTCGAGCGGGGCTGACTGCAACTTTTGGCGTCTGACGTCACGGAAAGGTGTTCCGGCTATAGGAAGAGGCCGATTCCTGCACTCCCTTCTATGCGCTATGATCACGGTCCTCTTTGATGAGCCCTGCACTTAGTGCTGGTAGCACGCAGGGGACTGGATAACTAGGGATATAGTAGATGTCCGAAACTGTATATCCAAACACAGAGACTGTTCCTTGTAGGAGAGAAATTGTTCTTATAATATAACCCGGGTTATTATATGAGATTCCAAAGATAGAGTAGTTGTCAAAATAGGTGAATAACAACAACACTGCCAGCACATACGACGCGTTTCGCCCACCTGTGGGCTTTATCAAGATAGTGGTGGCAAGTGTGGGTGACCTTATTTAAAGGCATAGCTTTCAGTCTGATTGGTGGTGGTTTTAATTGGCAAATTGGCAAAATGGCTTAAGATGGCATTTGGCTTTGATGATAGTTTCTTTTTTAAGGTGGTATTTTTCTCTTCTTATCCTTAAAAGAAAATGGGCAGTCTTACTCAAAAAAGGTACTTTCGGTTGTGGACCTTAATTTTTATATAACTATATTTCCAGATTATATCTCCAAAGAGAAAAATTTAAAGTATACAGTCAATGTTTTAATCGACAAACGTGATACATAGATTACAAGTTGGAACACATAACTATTCATTATCCAAATGTATTCTACATAATATATGCACCCAAGAGTGTGTTAACAGATTAAGTGACTTAAATCCCATAGTAAAGTGCATAGTAGTGTTTACTTTTAAAAGTGAATCTAAAAAAACTAAAAAACGTTCAGTGTTTTGATAGGATGACCCAAAATATTCTTTTATCCTTCAAATAAAAAGGGGGAAAGATCTAACTCGGAGTTTAATCCTTTTGGGTATAAGGTGTCGTATTTGTAAATATATTCTGCTTCCCTTATGAGGAGGGTCTTTTCAATATTACCACCTCTCCATTGGTTATTTATTTTAAGAATACCCCAATATTTCAAATCCCCAGTGTTGCCCTGGTGAACTTCCTTAAAGTGCCTATATAAATGTGTGTCTACTTTTTCCTTTTCTATACAAAGAAGGTGTTCTCTTATTCTATCACGGAGACTCCTCTTGGTTTCTCCGAAATAGAATAAGTTGCATGTACACTTTAGTGCATATATAACATTTTTATGAGTGCATCTAATGATCCCCTTTATGGTAATATCTTCACCCAAACCATTAACTTTTAAACTTTTCAATTTCGAACTATGTGTGCATGCTTTACATGTGTAGCAGGGAAAAAAACCTGCTACACTTCTACCTTCCAAATCGAATTGTTTATTAACTCTTCTCTTCATTCGTATTTCGCTAGGGGCCAAAATTGTTTTAAAATTTCTTGCTCTCTTAAAAATAAATGTCGGATTATCCGCCAATTGACTCCCTATGATGTTGTCCTCTTTTAATAAATGCCAGTTCTTCTTAATGATTTTTTTAATCAAGAAATGGTCTGCGTTATAGTCCGTTATAAAGGGAACATTAATTTTCTCTCCCGTGCTAATTTCCTTTGTTTTATAGCTTAAAAGATCATCCCTATTTGTTGTTTGTGCTCTTTTTATTGCCCCTGTGATATTTTCTTCCTTATAACCCTTCACAGTGAATTTGTCTGCTAGAACCACTATCTGTCTTTCAAAGTCCTCAATACGTGAACAGTTTTTCCTTACACGTAAGCTTTGGCCGAAAGGAATATTGTCCTTCCATAGCTTCAGGTAGATACTGTCAGCATGTAACAGACTGTTGCAATCCACCTCTTTGAAGTGGGTTTGTGTCTCTAACTTTTGATTTATTACCATGATTTCTAGGTCTAAAAACACCACTCGTTCCCTACTATAATTACTCACAAACTTAAGACCATTAATATTGTTATTCATCTCTTCAAAGAGTTTTAACAATTCTTGCTCAGGACCCTTCCATATAATAAAAAGGTCATCTATATAACGCTTATAGAGTACAAGGCTTGCACCGAGATCTCTGCTGTTAAAGAATTCCTCTTCCCAAACACCCATAAAGAGGTTGGCATAACTCGGTGCAAACCTCGTACCCATCGCGGTCCCTTCTATCTGCAGGAAGAATTTATTATCAAAAGAAAAGTAATTATGCTCCAATATGTACTTTATATTGTTTAGGATAAATTTCCTTTGTTCTTCCTTCATGTTGGAATCTTGTTCTAGATAATGTCTAACAGCTTCTATGCCTTGTTCGTGCTGGATTATAGTATATAATGACGACACATCACATGTCGCCATTATCATGTCATTACTCCATTCTATCAATTTTAAACAATTTAGCACTTGGGTGGAGTCTTTGAGATATGAATCCAATTTGGACACATAAGGCTGGAGGAATTTGTCGATATATTGGGATACATTTGCTGTTATGGAATTAATCCCAGACACTATCGGTCTTCCCGGGGGTCTATTAGACACTTATGGACCTTCGATAAAAAGTAAAAAATAGGGATTCTTGGGTTGTCCGATGTTAAATATGAAAACTCTTTATCATTCAAGATACCTTTTTTATTACCTTCTATTAATATTTTATCAAGAATTGTTTTATATCTTTTAGTTGGGTCACTGGTTAACACTCTATATGTCTTTACATCGTTGAGGAGTCTATAGGCTTCTGCCATATACTTCGTGGTATCCATTACCACTACCCCTCCACCCTTGTCCGCTGGCTTTATGGTAATTTGGTTATTGGTTTGTAACTCATTCAAAATCTCTCTTTCTTTTTTGCTTATGTTCTGTTTCTTTAATTTAGGGAGATTACATTTCCTAATCTCATTGGTTACTATCTTTTCAAATGTTTCCAAAAAATTGCCTTTGGCAAAGGTGGGGTTAAATTTTGATTTTAATTTCAGATTAGTATGTTGAAAATTGTCTCTTACATCATGATCACTAGTTGCCTGTTTTTCTAAAGGGGTTTTCATAAAGAATCTTTTGATGGTCAAATTTTTAACAAACTTATTTATGTGAATATGAGTGTGGAATTTGTTCATCCTTACCGTAGGGGCATAGGATAATCCCAAATTCAAAAGTTTCTCTTGTTCGTTGTTAAGTTTAAATTGGCTCAAATTAAAGATCCCTTTCCTTTCATTACCAACTATCTCACCCTTTTGGCTACATTTACATGTTCCTCCTCCTCTCTTCCCTCGAGCCCTCTTTTTCTTCTTTGAGATTGATCTGGATTGTGTCTTGGGGTGTCTTTGATGTGCCCTCTCTTGGAGGGCTGTAATCTAAAAAAGATTTCTCTTTAGTAGTTAGAGTTTTAGTGGTAGTAGGTTCAACAAATCTATTGTACATTGGAGTTTCATTCCCTTTATAGTCATGTCTATAATTTTCTTGCCTAAGGTTTTCATGTCTCACGGTGTTTCTCCTCCTGGGATATTCCCTTTAATTCTGCCTTGAATAATAATCCCTATGATTGAAATTATTGTAATCATTATAGTTATATCTTTGTTGGGAATAGTGTCTATTATGGTGTTGATTATACCCATAATTGTTATAGTTATTATAGTAACCTCTATTATAATGATTATTTCTGTAGTTATCTCTATTATGGTTATAGTTATCACCATTATTCCTTTCTCGAAAATTTCTCTCCTGATAACTATTGTTATGATTATAAAAAGGTCTAGTCTTAGAGTCATCGTTGGATTTATTTTTATGTACATGTGTACCCTGTACCCTTGTATTGGTATTTATTTGGTCATTATTGACTTCTGTTTTTTCATTACTTTCCTTAACATCCCTCTCCATTTTGCCCCATTTGGATTTTAACAGATCTTTATTTAAATTGTCTAATTTATTAATGATCACTTTTTGATTTTCTTTAAATTCCCTATCTTCCTTCATTCCTTCTAGTTGTTCTTTTAGACTCAAAATTTATTTTTCAATGGATAATAGGGATTCCTTACGTGATCTTTTTAAAATATCTAGGAGAGTGTTAGATGCCTTGTTCAATGTGTCTGACCATTCTAATTGTAACTTTTGACTCAAAATAAAAGTACAAGTTTTATTGAATTGTAAGCCTTTTGGTATTAGTCCTTTAGTTGTATATCTGTTCAGAAAAAGTGATTCCATGGAGGAGAAACACCGTGAGACATGAAAACCTTAGGCAAGAAAATTATAGACATGACTATAAAGGGAATGAAACTCCAACGTACAATAGATTTGCCCCTTTAAGGGTTGAACCTACTACCACTAAAACTCTAACTACTGAAGAGAAATCTTTTTTAGATTACAGCCCTCCAAGGGAGGGCACATCAAAAGACACCCCAAGACACAATCCAGATCAATCTCAAAGAAGAAAAAGAGGGCTCGAGGGAAGAGAGGAGGAGGAACACGTAAATGTAGCCAAAAGGGTGAGATAGTTGGTAATGAAAGGAAAGGGATCTTTAATTTGAGCCAATTTAAATTTAACAACGAACAAGAGAAACTTTTGAATTTGGGATTATCCTATGCCCCTACGGTAAGGATGAACAAATTCCACACTCATATTCACATAAAGAAGTTTGTTAGAAATTTGACCATCAAAAGATTCTTTATTAAAACCCCTTTAGAAAAACAGGCAACTAGTGATCATGATGTAAGAGACAATTTTCAACATACTAATCTGAAATTAAAGTCAAAATTTAACCCCACCTTTGCCAAAGGCAATTTTTTGGAAACATTTGAAAAGATAGTAACCAATGAGATTAGGAAATGTAATCTCCCTAAATTAAAGAAACAGAACATAAGCAAAAAAGAAAGAGAGATTTTGAGTGAGTTACAAACCAATAACCAAATTACCATAAAGCCAGCGGACAAGGGTGGAGGGGTAGTGGTAATGGATACCACGAAGTATATGGCAGAAGCCTATAGACTCCTCAACGATGTAAAGACATATAGAGTGTTAACCAGTGACCCAACTAAAAGATATAAAACAATTCTTGATAAAATATTAATAGAAGGTAATAAAAAAGGTATCTTGAATGATAAAGAGTTTTCATATTTAACATCGGACCACCCAAGAATCCCTATTTTTTACTTTTTACCGAAGGTCCATAAGTGTCTAATAGACCCCCCGGGAAGACCGATAGTGTCTGGGATTAATTCCATAACAGCAAATGTATCCCAATATATCGACAAATTCCTCCAGCCTTATGTGTCCAAATTGGATTCATATCTCAAAGACTCCACCCAAGTGCTAAATTGTTTAAAATTGATAGAATGGAGTAATGACATGATAATGGCGACATGTGATGTGTCGTCATTATATACTATAATCAAGCACGAACAAGGCATACAAGCTGTTAGACACTATCTAGAACAAGATTCCAACATGAAGGAAGAACAAAGGAAATTTATCCTAAACAATATAAAGTACATATTGGAGCATAATTACTTTTCTTTTGATAATAAATTCTTCCTGCAGATAGAAGGGACCGCGATGGGTATGAGGTTTGCACCGAGTTATGCCAACCTCTTTATGGGTGTTTGGGAAGAGGAATTCTTTAACAGCAGAGATCTCGGTGCAAGCCTTGTACTCTATAAGCGTTATATAGATGACCTTTTTATTATATGGAAGGGTCCTGAGCAAGAATTGTTAAAACTCTTTGAAGAGATGAATAACAATATTAATGGTCTTAAGTTTGTGAGTAATTATAGTAGGGAACGAGTGGTGTTTTTAGACCTAGAAATCATGGTAATAAATCAAAAGTTAGAGACACAAACCCACTTCAAAGAGGTGGATTGCAACAGTCTGTTACATGCTGACAGTTGCCACCTGAAGCTATGGAAGGACAATATTCCTTTCGGCCAAAGCTTATGTGTAAGGAAAAACTGTTCACGTATTGAGGACTTTGAAAGACAGATAGTGGTTCTAGCAGACAAATTCACTGTGAAGGGTTATAAGGAGGAAAATATCACAGGGGCAATAAAAAGAGCACAAACAACAAATAGGGATGATCTTTTAAGCTATAAAACAAAGGAAATTAGCACAGGAGAGAAAATTAATGTTCCCTTTATAACGGACTATAACGCAGACCATTTCTTGATTAAAAAAATCATTAAGAAGAACTGGCATTTATTAAAAGAGGACAACATCATAGGGAGTCAATTGGCGGATAATCCGACATTTATTTTTAAGAAAGTTAAAAGTTAATGGTTTGGGTGAAGATATTACCATAAAGGGGATCATTAGATGCACTCATAAAAATGTTATATATGCACTAAAGTGTACATGCAACTTATTCTATTTCGGAGAAACCAAGAGGAGTCTCCGTGATAGAATAAGAGAACACCTTCTTTGTATAGAAAAGGAAAAAGTAGACACACATTTATATAGGCACTTTAAGGAAGTTCACCAGGGCAACACTGGGGATTTGAAATATTGGGGTATTCTTAAAATAAATAACCAATGGAGAGGTGGTAATATTGAAAAAACCCTCCTCATAAGGGAAGCAGAATATATTTACAAATACGACACCTTATACCCAAAAGGATTAAACTCCGAGTTAGATCTTTCCCCCTTTTTATTTGAAGGATAAAAGAATCTTTTGGGTCATCCTATCAAAACACTGAACGTTTTTTAGATTCACTTTTAAAAGTAAACACTACTATGCACTTAATCTGTTAATACACTCTTGGGTGCATATATTATGTAGAATACATTTGGATAATGAATAGTTATGTGTTCCAACTTGTAATCTATGTATCACGTTTGTCGATTAAAACATTGACTGTATACTTTTAATTTTTCTCTTTGGAGATATAATCTGGAAATATAGTTATATAATAATTAAGGTCCACAACCGAAAGTACCTTTTTTGAGTAAGACTGCCCATTTTCTTTTAAGGATAAGAAGAGAAAAATACCACCTTAAAAAAGAAACTATCATCAAAGCCAAATACCATCTTAAGCCATTTTGCCAATTTGCCAATTAAAACCACCACCAATTAGACTGAAAGCTATGCCTTTAAATAAGGTCACCCACACTTGCCACCACTATCTTGATAAAGCCCACAGGTGGGCGAAACGCGTCGTATGTGCTGGCAGTGTTGTTGTTATTCACCTATTTTGACAACTACTCTATCTTTGGAATCTCATATAATAACCTGGGTTATATTATAAGAACAATTTCTCTCCTACAAGGAACAAAGTCTCTGTGTTTGGATATACAGTTTCGGACATCTACTATATCCCTAGTTATCCAGTCCCCTGCGTGCTACCAGCACTAAGTGCAGGGCTCATCAAAGAGGACCGTGATCATAGCGCATAGAAGGGAGCGCAGGAATCGGCCTCTTCCTATAGCCGGAACACCTTTCCGTGACGTCAGACGCCAAAAGTTGCAGTCAGCCCCGCTCGAGGTGAGGACCGGGCGAGGGGGAAAGATCTTCACTGACGTATCTTCATCTGGTAAAGTACACGGCTTAATAGTTTTGGCATAGAGTCATCTTACATAGTAAGAGAGATTTGGATTTCGAACTGACTTTATTTTAGACTTCACATTTGGCAGCTACGGTTTTACTCTTTAAGGCAGCTTGGTGGTATTTTTCACTAACGGAACACTAACTACTGTTTCGGTTCTATGGAGAAAAGACATTAACGTTTGTATTAATCACAACGAACCACATAGGCACATTCGAATATTAATGGTTTTTATACCTGTGGATATTTTATCGATCTTATCAAACATTTTAGACTGTTTAGAATATAGCTTTATCTACAGCTTTATTTAAGGTTGGGGAGACATCCCTTTATATATGTACCAATATTTATGTATATGTTTTTATTAAATTTATTTTAGTGTTGATACCTTTAGCTTTAGGCGCCTCCCTTATTACTTTATTATCGTTTTACTTCTGTTTAGACATCTGCAGGGATTTGTCTTTCTACCTTTCTCTTTTATTAGCATGGTTGGTAACTGTTAACACTCCAACATGCACTTGAAGAGATTGGGATTAAAAAAATTACATTGTAAGAATTGATTTAAATTGGGGGGGGGGGGGAGTTAAAAGAAATAAAACTAACATGGGAATTATGGTGATTTTAAATGTTGCATGGTATTGTGTTTTAATAGTATTTGTTTGTGAACTCCTACATGTCCCTATGTATTCCTTTGTTTTAGTTGTAATGCGCTTTATACAAATGTTCTTTTTAAATATTAATATCCAATATTTGCATTAGTAATTGAATATCCAGGGGTTACATATACTCAGCTAATTATTAGAACATATGTCACAAATATACCAGACCATGTTCTTTCAACACATTCTTATTTTCTGCTGCTAAATTTTTCTGTCCCCTGTTTTGTATCTAACCTCTTCAAATTTCTTTGACAACCTGTGAATGTCTTGCAGCTGAACGCTATATTAATTACACTTCAAAGAGAACCTTTTATTTATTTTGAGACAATCTGTGAAACAGAAATCTGTGCTTATAACTAGTGCCAAGCCAATTACAGAAAAATAGCACAAATTTGCAATGGCAGATGCAATTTATTCCTATTTATAGTACTTAAGATATCTTAGATACTATATCCAATACTTTTTTCTCTCCAGACAGAACAGTTTCTTAATTAAAGCAATGTATGGCTATTATGCCAAACTACAGAATGTCAGACCTGACAATTTTTTTTTACCTATACAATTTGCTAACTAATAACAGTTAGTAATGTATCCTTTACTTTGCCTAGGGAACGGCCTCTGTATTTTGTAGTGTAAGATAAATATATCTTTACTGACAATATGCACCTGCTATATATAATATATAAAGCTATTAGTAAAACAGCCTAGTAAGAATTGTACATGTGTTTTTCCAAATATCCAATAATTAATATCAAGTTAAACCTTTCAGATTTCATTAAAGGGACAGTATACATCCATTTTGATATAACTGCATATAATAGACACTACTATAAAGAAGAATATGCACAGATGCTGATCTAAAATTAATGTATAAAATCATTAAAAAAAAATAATTAGAAGCTCCCAGTTTAGCACTGTTGATGAGGTTTGGCTGAGGCACCCAGTGAAATGGGCTGGGAAAACAAGAAGAGCAGAAACTCTACCCTCCTCCCCTTCCCTGCATATGAAAAGAGAGATAACAGAAACAGGAGCCAGCAGTAGTCTGTAAACACATGTATAAATCTGACACTGTGGGACTTGGTTAGGACTCTAGTGCACAATGTCCCTTTAATATAAATATACTGTGCATTAAAATGTATAATAAAATATATGCATGGATTCAAATATTTGTGAATTGTCCAATTTTTTTAAGGGAGATATTAGTTAATAGACTCAAGGCCATTGTTATACCCTTAATAAGCTCAGATATAGTTAAGATTAGGTTGGATTTATATGAAGAGATAGAAGAGGCATAAAGGTCCAGGAAAATGTATTTAATTTTGAACATAATTATGTATACACAAAACCCCCAAAACAGAACCAATGATGAGGGGTATTTGTCATGATTAAGACAAATAGCTAGCAGTTAAAAGGACACAAGACCACTCATTTGAAAGAGCAGAATTGCTGATTCCATGTAAGGGGTCTCATGTTAGCCTATTTTTTGTAGGGGCAACATATGGAATTTCCCACCCCCTGACGGTGTTCTATTTGCATATGTGTCTGTCATGTTTTCACTGTTGCTATGGTTATCAGCTTATAGCCTCTACTTTAAAACAGAGGCCTCTCCTTTTTTCATAAAGAGGAGTTACTTGCACTGTTGTAGCGCTTATTTGGGTGCTATTGTCCCTTTTTTTAGGCAAGAGCACTGTACAAGGCACATAGTATACACATGGTTGTCATTTCAATGGAAATCACCTATCTAAAGGGGCAAGAGGCCCCTCATCTAGAAATAGGTAATCTCATCTTTCATGTCAGATGTATTTTGTGAGTTTATTGTATCCTGTCTTTAGTGGGTAGTGCCCAAAGTCAATGAAGTTGGCCATGTGGTAGGGAAACCAGAAACACCAGGGCTAGGAGAATTCAATTGGCTACAAATAACCTCATGAGAATATTCAATGAACATCAACTATAAACAGATAGAGTGTAAAGAGAGCAGAAACCCAGTGAATATACCACAGACTAATAAGGGCAATAGTGCAAAGGACCTCTATACCAACAGGAGGGGCCCCTTTAGAAGGAGGAACATACCCCACAATGGTAACAACATACATCACTCCAATGATAATCAACGGTATGAGGAAGGAAAAAGATGCATTCCGTGGAACCCCCAGATGAGGAATAATTATTATGGAAATGCCCAGATGAGATACAACCACCAGGAATACATACCATACAACAAGACAAAATATGGGGCTAACCGAGGGGGTCAATATAATAGAACCCCACTTAATTACAAATGGAGAAACCAGAATAGCTATGGGAGAAATGGGAACGGTCCCCATAAATAATATTACAATGAATCTCATAGAGGGGGTGAGAATACCAACTACAGAAGATATGAAAACAACTGGAGGGAAGAACCCCAGTATGTGAATAGACACTATAAGGAAGATTCCACCTGTTTTTTAGGGGGAGGCATAGAAAACCCAGTGAAATTAAAGAAAATTTTAGAACAGAACGTGATTGCGAATACTCCGAATTGGAGAATGAGGGGCAAAAAGAGAGGAAACTAAAATTTAGAGGATGTAGAGGAGGAAAGAGACATGGGAGTCAAAAGAATAAAACTGACACTAATAATGGAGACCAGGATGTAAAAATGAAAAATTTTAATATCTCCAGTAGAACTTTTTCCCCTGATGAACAGAAAACACTGGAAAAGGGTCTCTCCTTTGCTCCTATGAAAGTACCAAATCCATTTCAACTCTTTGTGGATCTTAATAAATTCACATGCAAGTTAACACTAACAAGACACTTTTACAAAATGAAAATTGCAGATCCAGAGGAAGGTGAGAATCGAGCTAATACCTTACAAGTGGAAGATGAGGAGGCTATACGGAATTCACAGGCTTTGGAAAATGATAGCGAAAACTATCAGTATGAGAACACTAACAACAACACTTTATCCCCAGTGCGGGTCAAATTAGATGCACATACCACCATGAAAAATCTATCTGTCTATTATCCAGTACAATCCAAAGGTAACTTTATACCGGTCTTTACTAAACTGGTACAAGAAGATTTGGATAATATGTGTAGAGGTTACAAGATTAAAAAAGATAATCTCAGTAAAAAAAAAATGATTTTACAGGGATCTGGAGAAAGACAGATCCATAGTGATACGGGAAGCTGATAAAGGAGGAAGAATGGTGAAACAGGATAGAAAGGATTATGTTCAAGAGGCACATAAACTACTCCTAGATACTAGCACCTGTAAAAAATTAAAAGCTGATCCGACAAAACCATTCCTAAGGGAATATGGACATTTATTAGATAATGCTAAATTTGGAGGAGTGATTAATAGTGAGGAATGGAAATACCTGAACAACAGTATTCCAACCATAGCCATATTATATCACCTTCCGAAGGTGCATAAGGATATCCTAAATCCACCGGGAAGACCTATAGTCTCTGGCATTAACTCTCTGACCTGTAGACTGAGTACATTGACACCTTCCTCCAACCCCTGGTACCACATCTGAAGTCCTACCTGAGGGACACCCCAGATGCCATCGATAAAATGAGCAAGCCAAAATGGGATGAGGGTGCTTTTTGGGTCACTGTGGATGTGATGGCACTGTATACGAACATTCCACATAGTAAAGGAATATCGGCCATTAAATATTGGCTTGAGAAAATAACTAATCTTTCAGTGGAGCATCAAAAGTTTCTATTGGAGCCTATAAAATTTACACTAGAAAAGAACTTCTTCATGTTTGAGGGTGAGTTCTTTCTACAGGTAAATGGCATGGCAATGGGGGCAAAATTTGCCCCCAGCTATGACAATTTATATATGGGACTTTGGGAGGATGAGGAAATTTGGTAGAACAACAAATGGATCAACCAAATCTCAGCATGGGGACAATTTATAGATGATATACATTTTATATGGAAAGGAACTGAAGATGCCCTTGATGATTTTTTAGTCTAAATATCAATGATTTTAACTTGTCATTCACATGGAAGAAAAACAAAGAGGAGATAGACTTCCTGGATATTATATTCTTCCAGGAGGAGGGTAGTATCCAAACGAAACTATATAAGAAGAATACTGAGAGCAATGGTTAACTCCATGCGAAAATTGGACATGATCGAAAATGGCTAGAAAATATACCTTATGGTCAATTTCAACATATTAAAGAAATTGCTCCAGACAGCAGGACTTTGAGATCGAAGCAAGAAAGCTTCACAGAAGATTCAAAGCTAGAGGGTATAACAAATACAAATTCCATGCCATGGAAAGAGTAAGAAAACTAGATAGAACAACTCTCCTGAACAAAGATAAGAAAGTGGGGAGCATACCATCAAAAGAACCGAATATGAATAATGAAAATGACCAATGGGGCCAAGAAAAACAACTCTGCTAACTTCATTACCACATTCAATGAGGGGGCGGGAGAAATCAAACAGATTCTCAAAAAACATTGACATATTTTAATAAAATACAAACTACTGAAAGAAATAACAGATAATGGACCAAAAGTTACATTCAAAAAGAATATACTGGCACATAGTCAACTGAAAGCTGCCAATAGCACCAATACCAACTGGCTAAGTAAAACAACAGTGGATTTCTTTAAATGTAATAGATTCAATTGTACATCTTGCCAACATCATTACAATGCTAATAAACCTACAAGGGAACTGGTTTCAACCACCACGGGCAAAAAATATGAGATAAAAAACTTGTGCAACTGTAAAACGGACTATGTAGTCTATGTACATGAATATGGGTGTGTCCTGCAATATGTAGGTCACACGACCCATCCATATAAAAAGAGATTGTCTGAACACATAAACAATATAGAAGCAGCGGAAAAGGGACACAATTTGTCAGCCCACTACAGAACTAAACATAATAGGAATCCCTCATGTGTGAAGGGAACAATCCTTGAGCAGATAAACAATAGCAAGATAGGGGGGGGCAGGGAGTTACAACTCAGGAAACTAGAAACCTTTTGGATTTATACCCTACAAACTCTGGTCACCTCAGGACTAAACAAAGATATAGAATTAGCAGCTTTTTTTATAGAATGAGATATCATCTCGTCTTAAAAGTGACATTAACTACACTGTAAGCTGAGTTTTTATTGATGAACACCATCTATTATATAACACTTGGACTTTACTGTGAATTGTAGGCATCATCATGTAATCTAATGGAGTTTACAGCAATAAATACATTTTTAGCAATTTTAAATTAAATTAATTTAATATTTATTTATATAGAATAATTAATAGATTTATCTTTTATAAATAATTAAATAAGAGATCTTTTATTGAGTTACACTAGAAAAGAACTACTTCATGTTTGAGGGTGAGTTCTTTCTACAGGTAAATGGCATTTAGCACTTTAGGAATGAGTAATGGTGCTGATTTCCTATGATGGATACAAATATATATATATTAAAGTTTTTTACTCTGAATCTTCAGAATAGCAATATGTGTTTATAGCTTTTAGATCTTCTGTACATCTGTACATTGAACATTATTGTGAGGAATAAATAAGCGCCACGGCTGTAATATACCTTTAATAATTTACATACTGTTTTGGATAATAATATCGGCTGAATATGAGTAATCATTGTATATGTGTAGCACTATATTACTTGTGGGACTTAGCTGAATTCAATACGCAAATTTACATATAACTGATTCCCCGTAACATAACCAATGAATTGAATTAAGCATCATGTGATCAAAACGTGTCCTGTTTCTATTGGCTATGATGCTGATTGGCTATAACGTATTACAGGAGCAGTGGGCTGATTCACTTATACCCGCAGCGGAAAGGGTTTCTGATGTCTTTCCGAAGTCTGGAGCTATACGCTAGGACTTTTACTTTTAGACTGTAGCCATTAGAGAAGGGGAAGGGAAAAAAAAGTGTTTGTAACAAAACACTATAAGCCATGAAATCAATCCGGCTGCAAGTTTGAGATCTATAGAAAACACTCGTTATTGAATTTTTTTTTGTACTAGGGTCATCTTAGTTTGATCACCATTCCGCATATACAACAGCAACACACCTTATAAAACTTGAGATATACAGTATATTGAGTGAAATAATGGTTGTAAATTGAATGAGTAGTATGTGATACAAAGTAAATAAGGTATGATTTTATTATGGGTTGTTATAGGAAATGACAAAACTGAGTTTAGACCAATAGTTAAAAGGAACCTCACTACACACCCATGTTTAAAGTAAAATTCAATCTGTCCACGTAATGGACTCCACTTGTGTTTTTAAAAATGTATGCCAATTACAATAGGTTTCATATGAGCTTATTATTGTTCCATATTTTTGTACATTGTGAATTGTTTTTTATATCGGATATGTATTTAACTCTCCCTGCCTTTTAAGTATGGTGGGGATGGATCTAGCCATCAAACATGCTAGTTTGGAGGGGCGTGCCACAGCCCCAGTATTTAAGTTTGTTTGAATATGGTGTTTTTCAGTCACTTTTCCTCTGTTGAAGAAGGAGCATATAGCATTAAACTTTGAAACGCATAAGTATTTTTTTTTCTGAAAAATGTCAAGATTTTGTACCAGCTTGTCCAGTTGATGATCCAGTTTGAGGGATATTTTTACCAACCGTGTTGAAAATTGTGTTGAATTACCTCATATGTGAGCAAACAATCTATTGGCTGCTCATTGGGTGTTTTTTAATAAATAAAACTGTGTTGCACTATCTCTCTTCTATTTTATGTTTCATGAAATCTGGAACTATACCTTTGGACAAGGCCTGACAAAATTTCTAGGAGACAAGATATGCCTGGTGTCTGTGATCAGACTCTACCTGTACTGTGCAGCCCTTACCTCATATCGATTGAGGTAGAAGAGTGTAAGTTGAGATCCGAAAGGGACTGGGACCCCTGCCTCCAAATAATTTAGTTTTTTTGAACTTTATGTGAAATATGAATTTGTTTGTGAAATATTAGCTGCTGGGTTTTACAAGGAGATTGTATGAACAGTATGAATCCTTGTTTTTACTATGCAGATATATTTTTATATTTTTATATATTTTTATAGATTTGTATAACATTTATAGATTGATATATCTTTTAATATATATGCAAATCATTATTGTGTGATTTTAATAATTTTATAACACATACTGTGTACTTTGCAATACCTATTGTTGTTTATTATTACTATTGAATTGTCTACACACTATACTTATGATCGAAACCAGGTTAGTGGACGATCACCAATACCTGAGTTTTTTAGTTTGTGTTCTACTGTGTCAAAGGCTTTTGCAAACTCAAGGAAAATAGCTCCAGTTAGGTCTCCTTGTTCCATCCCAGTTTGAATGTCATTACAAACTTTTAGAAGGGCAGTTGTAGTGGAGTGATTTGGGCAAAAACCTGATTGATCAGAGGTCAGATAGATTGTTGGTAATACTCACAAAGTTGCGTATGGATGCATTTTTCTAAAAATGTTGACAATACTGGGAGCAGTGATATTGGGCGATAGAAACCAAAGTAATGCCACCACTTTTATGGATAGGCACTACTCTGGCAGTCTTCAAAAGTTTATATACAAAAAATATGTTTATTAAGGAAATAAATGCATACAATGGGCCAGATTATGAGTGCAAATTAACGCCTCCACTCTAGCGTTAACTGTGCTAGAAGTAAGCTTTTTGCGCTCGTCAGTTTGCATCATATTACGAGTTGAAAGTACACTGTTTTTGCTTTTGCACTAGCCCAGAAGCACAATAAGCCAAAGTCAGAATATGGCGTTCATGTTCATGTATGTCCCCATAGAAGTTAAAAGAGAAAAAAAAAGTGGAAAAAAACACCCCACTCTCGCGCAAACCCAATCACATATTCTCATATTTCACATTCCAATATTCTTGACATAGAAGAATATGTTTTATTAATAAATAAATATTTCTACATTTATTTTATGTTTTTTTGGTTTAATATACACTAACTGGCCACTTTATTAGGTACACCGGTTCAATTGCTTGGTAACACAAATTGCTAATGAGCCAATCACATGGCAGCAATTCAATGCATTTTAGGCATCCAGACGTGGTGAAGACGACTTGCTGAAGTTCAAATCAAGCATCAGCATGGGGCTGAAAGGGGATTTAAGTGACTTTGAACATGGCATGGTTGTTGGTGCCAGATGGGCTGGGCTGAGTATTTAAAAAACTGCTGAGCTACTGGGATTTTCATGCACAACCATCTCTAGGGTTTACAGAAATTGGTCCGAAAAAGAAAAATATACAGTGAGCGGCAGGTATGCAGAATGCCATCTCTGAATGCACAACACGTCAAACCTTGAAACAGATTGGCTACAGCAGCAGTAGACCACACCGTTGCCATTCCTGTCAGCTAAGAACAGGAAATTGAGGCTGCAATTTGCATAGGCTCACCAAAATTAGACAATAGAAGAATGGAAAAACGTTGCCTGGTCTGATGAGTCTCAATTTCAGCTGCGACATTCAGATGGTAGGGTCAGAATTTGGCATAAACAACATGAAAGCATGGATCCATCCTGCCTTGTATCAACGGTTCAGGCTGGTGGTGGTGGTGTAATGGTGTGGGGGATATTTTCTTTGCACACTTTGGGACCCTTAGTACCAACTAAGCATTTTTTAAACACCAACAGCCTACCTGAGTATTGTTGCTATTGATGCCCATCCCTTTATGACTACTGTATACCTATATATATATATATATATATATATATATATATATATATATATATATATGAATATATATATATATATATGTATAGGAATATTTATTTATAAATACTAAGAACATATTCTCCAATGTGCAGAACATTGGAGTGTGAAATATTTACAGTAAATACATAGTTAATATTGCATAAATATGCTTTAACATGTTTTTATTTACTTAACTACAAAGGGCTCCAATGCACTTCTATATATGTTTACATATGTATTTATGTGTTTATATGTGTCTTTAAATACATATATACACGTTTAAATTCATAAATACATATGTACACATACAGGTATATATATATATATATATAAACACGGGAGGGAACTGCATTCTCAGACTGGACTGGCTACATATTATATGACCCTGCAACATGAACAGCTCTGGGTGCTCAATAACACTCACAGGTAGCAGTACCGTCCCCAGAGCCCCAGGCAGTTAACCACAGACAAGTCTGGGTGCAAGGCCCATAGGAAAAATTAAAAAACAAATTTACACAACACACAGAAGAAGTCTAGCACTAACTTGCAATCACTCAGCTAAGATTAAAAGCAAAAAATGGAAAAGTTAGTTACCTCATCTGGCCAAATGGGACTAGTCCAGTTACCACGTCAAGGTCTCTCCCAAACCTGAGTCCCAAATAAAGCCATACAATGCCAGCTCTTAATCAAACAAACTGTGAAAAAGTCAAAGGTGCACAGGCTTATGTAATCACCCTAGACTTATACAAAACACGGAAGGGGATTGCACTCTCAGACTGGACTGGGTACACATCCCTGCAGCATGCACAGCCCTGGGTGCTCAATAGCACTCACAGGTAGCTGTACCGTCCCCAGAGTCCCAGGCAGTTAACCCCAGACAAGATCTATATGTTTGTATGTCTATGTAAAAGCCCTTTGCCTGCCTTTTTTTCCCTAACCCCTAAGATCCCATATCTTTGAGTCTTTATAACTTTTGTGTGCAATATTTTAGTTAAATGGTGTTATTATACTATACTATTAATTATACTTTGTAATATATTTTTGATGTGTTTTGTTCAACTTTTAGGTTTTGAGAAACAGTTAACCCCTTATCGCGAGGGTGCAAAAAATTGTGTGCTTCACTCGTAATCTGGCCCAAAGTGTTTTAAAGGGATATGGTATTTGACAAGGTGTTTGACTAGGAAGGATTTTGAAAAGTATTTTGTGTACAAAATGTTGTGGTTGTAAAACAAGTAGCATTTGGACAACTAGCAAATATTAAATAATGTTGTTATGCCCCATATATCAGTGGGTGTTTTTTTTTTTTCAATTATACTTTTAAGACCTTTAATAATCAATAAGCAGTTATGAATCATACAATGCTTCATGTCAGGGTTAATTTGTACGTTACTTTTCGCTATACAGTAAGGGCTAGATTACAAGTTGAGCGCTATTTTAACATGCACCATAAAGGGGCAAATTTGCCCGTTTACTGATGCACACTAAATAACCAGCCATTACAAGTGAGCTTGTGGGAGCACTTTGTGCTTAGCCCAATTAACCAGAGGTCAGACCTCTGGTTAATTAATAAAATGTGCCCTAATTGTCCTCAAAATAAAGTGGACAGTTCCATTTATTTTATTTAACAAAACAATATGAGTATTTTTATTTTAAAAAATAAAATAAAGAACTGCAGAAATCAGTTATAAGGGGTTAAAGTGTGGGGATGTGGGGTATTAGAAAAAAAAAGCACTGAAAAGTGCATATACATTGAAGTCTATGGGGACTGTGTTTTTACTTTAAAGTGAAGGTCAATTTTGATGAATTAGTGCCCGGTTTTTAATAATCCTATTAAAAACAAGGGCACTGTAATTCATCAAAATTGACATTTCACTCTTTTTCTTCAAAAACTTATCTTTTCATTCTAGCAGCCGCTCCAGTGATTTCCACGGCCGTTGGTAGCCTCTGCAGATGTCAGAAATGACGAATCCGGCTTCCTCCAATCACGGCTCCCCTCCCCCCCCCCGGGGGAATCTTGGCCTGATGCAACGCCGTGATTGGAGGAAGCCGTATTCATCATTTTGGACCCTTGAAGACGGCTTGCGACGGGCGGAGGAAGTGCTGGAGCGGCTGCCAGGATTAAAAGATACGTTTTTGAAGAAAACAAGTGAAATGTAAATTTTGATGAATTAAAGTGCCCTTGTTTTTAATAGGATTATTAAAAACCACTAATTCATGAAAATTAACCTTCACTTTAAATATTTATATTTTTATCTCCTGCCCTGTGCTAGGTGGAAGCAAGCACGCTCTCATGAGTGCAAGGCTTCCAAGAAATGTGACGCGAGGTTGCATTTGCATTATGCTTAACTTGTTATACCAACGCACATTTGCGTGCACTGGTATTACTGAGTGGAGATTAAATAACGTGCTTGTAAAAGTGCAATTTTGTGTTCCACTCATAATCTAGGCCTAAATGTTGTAAAACTTGTGCTTGTTTATTTCACTTTACAGTTGTTTGTGTAAATCTATGTTTCATAGCACATTAGTTGATGCTTCAGGTTATTCTACAAGGAAGTCTTTATGCAATAGTGCATGCAGGCATCGGGCATACAGTGTCCATTGTCTTCTCACTGCAGATAAGGGTGGACAGGCTCACAAGTTGGGAACCTTGTCCTTCTGTGGATTAGTTTATCTAGTCCATAATGTTTATTCTGAATTTAATTTACAGACATTCAGTGACAAAATATACCAGACTAAACAGTGGAGTCAGTGCTGTTTGAAAACTGTAAAGTTTTGATAAGCAAAAAAACATTTTACAGTAACTTAAAGAAGACTGCACTAGCCCCACAGCAAAATAACTGCCCCCCACCTCCACCACCACCACTGTTATCATCTCATTTTTTCCATCACCACTCTGCCCTGAGTGTCATCAGATCCACATGACCTTGCCCATGGCACACCCCAAAGTCATTCATGACATTCCCCAACCCTACCCCTCCCACAATACACTAGATTTCATTTCTAGGACCCTACTGTGCTTAACAAGTACTTAATGTTGGCATTTAAAGAAATTATAAATAATTATAGAAATACTAATGTAAATATTATAGTAATTGTAAATCAATACTTATAGAATTTCTCTGTTGAAATTCCCCATGGTCTTTTTGCCTATCAAGCACTACAAATATGAAGTAATCTGAATTTGTATAAAATATATATTTTGGTAGCAGGTAAGAATTAGAAAGTTCATATTGCTTTCTGAAATCCATTCTTAAAGGGAAAGCAAAGTCAAATAAACATTTTTTAGGAGAGCCTTATACATAGCTGAGGCATTTTTGAATCCCCTTACAGTATGTGTCCTTACTACCACTATTGGAAGTCTATTCCATTAATCAACTACCCTTCCTGTAAAAAAAATGTTATTGCAAATAATTCATAAATCTATTACCTTTTGCTTGAGATCACAATTTCTTATTATCATGTTGATTTATTTGTGTGTTTGTTTGTTTTTTGGAGGTGGAACATGCTTTCAACCTCAGCTTCATTAGATCCATTAATCTAGCAGAAGGTTTCCTTCGTAACACCTGTCTCTCTACCCTCTTAGATACATATATTAAGGCCATAAAGCCTTTCCTTGATTATTTTTTTAGACCATGTGCATTTTAGTAGTTCTTTTTTTAATCATTTCTAGGTTACTGATGCCTTTCTGTAGACAGAGGGCCTCATGTATTAACTGACGTGAGGACAAGCTTCACAACTTGAGAAGTTGTCCATATGCCTTTGCTGCATACGGGCAGCAGATCTGTTCGTCCGCTGGCCCGTATGCATCATTACACATTCCGATAAGTCTCTAATGCCCACCTGTATACTTGCACGACCAATCGTGTGAGAGAAGGGACTGTCAATCACCCAGAGCAAGCGAGCTCTCTGTGATTTCTCTTTGCCACCTTAGAGGTGATGAAGAGTGTAAGAAGCAGCAGTCTATTGACCGTTGCTTCTTACATTGCTGGAAGCAGGCTTGCCCCACAAGGGCCCGGAGCAGCTTATGCTGGTTAATACATGGAGCCCAGAGTCTTAAAAACTGTACACAAACAGATATCGATTTCTGAATTTTCTGCCGGTATTGTGTATTTTGTTAATCCAGTGATCACAACCATTAATCCTAAAATGCTTCTGCTGTTAATACACTTCAAGCTTGAAATGTTTACTTTCCAAAAACAACACAAAATCATTATCTGCTTTGCTAATCTACATATTGTATATCCAAAACACCAATTACAACATTGTGCTAAATCTTAAATAACTCCTTGGGTATGAACACAATGTTATTTATATGGTCCTTATGAACTAGCAGTCTCCTGTTGTGAAAAGCAAATACAAAATCCTGTGATTAAGAGGCAGTCAAAGTGTCTTAGAAACAGGCAGAAATTTAGACGTTTAAATGTTATAAAGTAATTAATATATCAATGTTGGTTGTGCAAAGCTGGGGAATGGTTAGTAAAGGCATTATATATCTTTTTAAACAATAACAATTTTAGTGTATACTGTCCCTTTAACTGCACTAGAGCTCTGAGGACGCAGTAATTATTCCAGTGTTTTAATCACGATTGAGCTAAAGTGATTGAGTTTACTTTCAACTTGTTATACCATTGTTAACCCAGACGAGTGCAAACAGCCACAATAAACCTCTTATTTCTCGTGCGTAACTGTTAGCGCTCTACTCATAGGGGTAGATTTATCATAGTGACATGATACAATCTAGCGTATCATGTCTGCTGCACATCGATAAATGCCGATAGCATACGCTGTCAGCCTTTATCATTGCACCAGCAGTTCTTGTGAACAGCTGGTGCAATGCCGCCCCCTGCAGATTTGTGGCCAATCGGCCGCTAGCAGGGGGGTGTCAATCAACCCGATCATATTCGATCAGGTTGATTTCTGTCTGCCGCCTCAGAGCAGGCAGACAAGTTATGGAGCAGCGGTCTGAAGGCTCGTACAGAAACAGGGGCATTAAGCTCCATAATTCCACAATTGAAATAGGTGATTACAACCCATTAACATTCTAATTAACTATCAAACTATAGATTTGTGATAAACCCAATTGAGACTAACTAGAAGTTTGAAATGAATAAAATGTCCATTTCATTGCATAGTATATTGAACTGTGCATGTCTTGTCATCGATAAATATAAAAGAATGAGTGTAAACAAACTTATGTTTGTTCTTTTGTTTGTTTTTTAAGGAATTCTTAAGGGAAACTTGCATTACCTTCATATATTGGATCAGAAGTACTTGCTTAGGGTATTTGGAATGATATGAATTGATCTGAAAATAAAAACATATTGAAATATAAACTGTGACCCTATTTATAAGCTTTGTTAACATGAATACAAATGGAGTTTATAACAGAATGCAAAGAAACTGGGATATACAAATCATTGCTTATTATGGGCCAGATTACAAGTGGAGCGATATTTAATGCTCCCAAGTGTGAACTGGGCTAGAAGTTAGTTAAAGAATTAAAAAATGGAAAACGAACACCCTACTTGCACGTAAACCCGATTGCATATTCTCAAGTGCGCTAACCTGACATGGTTATAATTAAAAAGATATAAATTCAGGGTATAGTAATGCTCGAGATTAAGGTGTACTCCAGGCAAAATACCTCAGGAAAATAATATGAATAAATATAGGTGTCTCCGCACTACCAAGCAATTAATATGTCAAAAGAATGCAATTACAAAGATATTAAAGGAAAGAAAATAGTAATTTAATGTACATCAGCTACAAATATATAACAAATATTGCATAATTCTTCAAAGATGCAAATACACAGTAAAAAACCGAAACACATAAATATTGTGTGTCTCCAGTATTAAAATATAGAATGTAGACGCCAGTCCAAACTCTGTAATAGGCCAGACCCTTTAAGCTAAAATGTTCAGTAATAGAACTATGAATGTCTTAAGGATATAAGCAAGCTGTAAGTTTAGAAACAAATGCAGCAGGGTTGTATGCAAGTGGTATAAGGTGCAGAAACTTAGAGGTGATATGGTAAAGCAGTTAATGCATCAAGATTGCCTTGTACAAAGCGTGAAGATAGTATGAAAGTCAGTATCCTCAGCGTGATAGCAGGCATATATCAGGTGTAAGAACAAGTACCGGCACTTAAGGACCCAAGTCCACCAGTAAAGTAGTAACAGCACAGTAAAGCTTCGCTCAATGAGTGATCTCACCCACTCCTCTGGGGTTTGTATAAACATGTGCGGCTGTACAGATGATCCACTTCCATAATGCGCTATGCCATCCAGATGATAAATGGTATTTTGCAATGTTTGAAGATCCCTCTATGCACACAAGGCAATCCAATGATCCTTCAGCAGTTCAAATGAACCCTCTTGTATTGGCTCAGTCTAGCATCTAACGTCACACACACAGGCGACACGCATTTCGGGCTCTGCCCTTCAACTTGGCCTGTTTGATCCAGGTCATCCTCCTCTATTTAAGGGAAATCTTGCAAGGACAGGTGCGCCAACTAGAGGCATAACCCACTATAGGAGGCTGTAAATGAATGCTAACGTGATACAAATCAGACTAATGTTTGAGAATGCAAATTATGTATAACTATATGAAAACACCTTACACACACTCCAATATGGCCAATGTATGGTCTACTATGTAAAAACAGATAAGATATGCATAAATAAAAACTATATACATAATACAAAGCATAATCATTATAACAAAGTAATGCACCTCAATATAAATATAAATATATAGAAGAGATGTATACCCTAGTAATCTTTACAACATGAAAGTTCTAATAAGTGAAAATGATTAGTAGTTATATCATAGAGTCTTGTATCATCGTTAAGAAAGTAAAACACATCTATAATAGAGACCACACAAATGGCAACCTAATAGTTTTATCTATTCAATTATTTACAAAAAATAGGTGGGGAGGAGGAAGAATATATTAAATTATATGAAAATAAGGGAAATATTAAAAAATGGAAAATGAAGGGGCGGAGCTAGCCTAGGATCTGAACGGTCGCACTATAATACAGCTCTGCTGTAACAGCTTATAATTTAACCCTCTAGGCCATTCAGACCAGCTTTAATCCACACTTCAGTTACCCCTGAGCTTAAAGAGAAGACCAGGAATCATTGAGACACTGGGTAGCAGCCACATGAAAAAACGCACAGCTATTTCATGGGCAGACTGATAAACAGGACGTCTGGGAGCAGCCATTTTCCTTGCCACGTGGGAGGCCTATGCTGCAGATAATGACCAAGAGACTGTCTCTTCCATATAGATCTGGATTTGACATACTAGACCCCAGACTCCCACCTGATCCCCACCTTTGAGGAGTACGCTAGATCTGGTAACCAGCTGAGAAAATGGCACAGCAAATGGTAAGAGCACTTGCAGCTCTGGAGCGGCGTATGGACGCCCAGTTTCACTCACTCATCCAGTGCCTTGCTCACAACTGGGAAGACCCGCCTGACATCACGGAAGAAACCCAGGACACAGATGCTTGCCCACCAGAGGACGAAAGTGCCCCGCAACATCTCAGCCTCCACAGCTTGGAAGCGGGAGAGAGCAACGGCGCTCTATCTACTACACTCCAGCAGGCTAACAAGATAGTCCCCCAGATTACAGCGCTCCCGGAGAGCAGCCTGGACAGTTCTTTCCGGAGCGCAACTACTTACTGGATTCTCACACCGAGGCGACCAGTCAGACTCTCCTTTCTGAAATGGACATACTCCTGCACCCCTCAAACTTCCAGCCTAGGTGAGAGTATGCCGGCTCCTCTGATAAACACACCAGCAGCAGACAGATTGGGGATCGGATAGACTCAGACTAGTGGTACACTTGCCATCTCCCCTGGCTTACCGTCGGACAATAGGATGGGCATCTATTAGCAGCTCACAATGGCAAAGATCTTTTACCTAGAAAACAAAGACATACACTTTTGTAATGTACCTCGCCTAAGTTCGCACTCAAATGGACATACTTGTTATTGCTATCCTGCAGCCCCACAAATATATATTTTGTGTAAAGTAGTTAACGTACAGTATATACCTTTGCACATTGTCTCACAGCATATTTGTCTACTCATGTAATATAAGTATTTGCTGCAATTAAATAGTGCTTATTGAGGTAAAGCATATCTGATAAAATAACGTGAACCATTGGAGCTATAACTGATAGAGTATATTGTCTGATAGCTATATTAAGCCAGTGTAAGTGTAGTAAAAGAATAGGGAGCTCCACCATACATTTTTATTTTATCATTTTTGTAGATTAGGGGTAATACCCCCATACTGTGCTAGTTTCTATAAGTATGTTTCCAGATGCCCACTCCCTTTTCATATATTGCACCCATTACTTACAAGAGAGATCAACAGCATGACAACTGCAAGTTTGAAATCTTATCTGTTGCTCTCTGTTTACATATGCTCCTCTAGAAATCTGCCCTGCCCTCACACTTTCTCCTTTAGATATAGATCAGCCTACTGGTTTATGTAGTGCAGTCTTACCTCCTCTCTATGAGGCTAGCTTTCTCACAAGTCTGTCATAAGTAGTCAGAACATCTCTCAGTCAGAGGTGCATAGGGTGTATCCTTTAATGAGATGCTGTATATGTTAGTATACGTTTTAACCCCTTTCAGCAATCATACCACAACAAAGACACCCTGGCACGCTGTGCAGTTGGTATCATATATCCTGTTCCTGTTCTTACTGCCCCCAGTTTAGAGATAATCTCATAGTTAGTTAGCATTAGTTTAAAGGTCGGTATTCCCTCATCTCCTTGTCGTGGGTTACATATTTAGTTTTGAAAGACACCAGTGTACATAGCAATAACCCACCATCATAGGGTATTTGTATGTTATATACTCCAGCTCCAGCCGCAGGTATAGTTCAATTATCACTATAAATGAATGAGATTAGCAACTGAATCCAGAAAACCCAAGAGCCATGGGTATATCACCCCATATGATACTGGTTATTATACCAGGAGTAGTTATTATACCATTCTTATTATAGATGAATATGTCCTGGCTTGCTACAATATACCCCAGTCCTAGCTCTAAGTACTACACAATTTTGGCCCGCAGAGCCAATACTGTGAGGATACACTTTAATTAGCTAACTATTAACAATGTCACACCTCTAGCTCTTAATACCCTTTTCTTTAATACCCCACTTAACTGTGTTCCACCAACTTATTACCTTTCTCTTATCTTCCCACTCTTAGATAGAACACATTTGCAACAGGGGCCTAATTCCCCCCCCCCCCACTCTCTCTTTTTCTTTCCTTTCCTTCTTCTTTTCTAAAAACAGCTTTTACCTGTTGATTTTCCCCACTTTTCTATCCCCACACTTGGTCCAAAAGTGACCACTTCAAATGCCAAGTTCCTCCCTAAATGCACATAAGCTACGTAAGGTTCAAGAGTAACCTTCCCTATCAATGGAGGACCCATTATAGAATTAACCATAAAATCAAAAAGGAGGTTCAAAATGATTCCCCACACAGACCCACTGTAATATTGTTGTGATATCTTAAATGTATCTATTGGTCGTATCATATGTTATGTATACTTAGCGGTATTATATATTGGTTGTACTATTCTTATAACCTCAATAAAAAATTTATAAAAAAAAAAAAAAAAAAGGAAAATGTACATCTGAGTCATTCAGAGGAACCACAGTCTTCATATAAAGGTCCATAACGCTTCTTTTTCAAAGAGCAATTTCTATCTATTGCCTCCTCTCCTCAAGGGACCTACCCCATCCACTACCTAAAATTTTAATTGACTTTTATTGTGTCCGTGCAACATAAAATGATGTGCTACGGGGGGAGAGGGATCCAAATTACCTATTGCTGTTTTATGTTGTCTTATCATATCTTTTATGCATTTAGTTGTCTCACCAACATAGGCCAGGCCACAAGGGCATTTGATTACATAGACCACAAATTGTGATTCACATGTAAAGTGACCTCTGATAGGTAGACGCTTACCAGACCTAGGGTGGGTGACAGTATTACCCATTTGGATCGAATTACATTGTGCACAATTAATACAGGGAAAAGTACCATAGGGTACCACAGGGTTATCCTCAGTAATTTTTCCTTTGCTTGAGCCCACATCGGCTTTAACCAGAGTGTCTCTCAGGTTATGATTTATTTTGTATGAGAATGGGGGGAGTCTCTAAAAGTACTAGCTAATGTCCTATCCTCTGATAACAATGTCCAATATTTCGTAATTTTTTTTTACATGGTTATATGTGATACCTATATGGTACAACAAATGGAATTCTGCGTCTGTTTTAGATTTTTTGTGACTAAGTTGCTCATGGGGAATCTGATCTACTTTAGATTTATGTGTTTCCAATAGATCATTTTTATAACCTCTACTCTCAAACCTACTGAAAAAGTAATTGAATTGTTGATTCAATCGTGATTTATCATTGATAATCCTTTTTGCTCTCAGAAGCTGGCTGAAAGGAAAGCTCTTTAGAGTCTGTGGAGGGTGGAAGCTAGTGAATTCCAGAAGGTTATTCTTATCCGTCTGCTTCCTGTATACATCTGTTGACAAGGAATTATACACTCTTGTTATTGTAATAGCCAAAAAAATGTGGGAATAGTGATCAGACTCCATGGTAAATTGAAGTTGAGGATCAAATTTATTAAGTTCTACGAAGAACTCTATCAGGGAATTGATGTCACCTGTCCAGATCATAAAGACATCATCGATGTACCTTTTCCAAAATTTGCAATGTTTCTTAAAGTTACCATGGGTATACAAGAATGTATGTTCAAATTTGTGTACATAGAGAGTAGCATAAGTGGGGGCCATATTCACCCCCATTGTCATGCCCTTTGTCTGTAAGTAAAATAAATCCTCAAAGAGGAAATAATTCCTTGTCAACACTATCCCCAAAAGGTCCATGATAAACATCCGTTCCCAAGGGGAATAAAGTTCCATGGTATTAAGTGGGTAACCAATGCATTTAAGACCCTCATTATGGGGTATAGATATGTATAGACTTTTAATGCCTAAAGTTATTAAAATTGAGTCATCACTGACCTGTAGATTCTCAATATTCTGTAAGAAATATGGTGTCTTCCAAAAATAAGGGGACACTTTATCTTATAAGGCTTATATTTTATCCCTACAGTCACCCCTAACTTCTTTCAGATTGAAGCTGATCTTCAGAGGTTCTTTAGGAATATAAGGTTTAAAGCCTTTTTTGCAACATACTCTCAAGCAAGTAGACATGAGAATTATGTTGACACTATGAGTGAATTCCACAGTCAAGTACAAACCACTTACTAACAATACAGTTGGATCATTAATCAAATTGATTAAAAGAGATTTTGAAAAAATGTATAAAAGAAGTACACAAAGTGCACAAAAGCCTCAGCAATCCACCAGGTAGGCCTAAAGTGGCTAATACCAATTAAATTTTTCACCCACTTTAATTTTTTTTAGATAAATTATTGCCCCCTTTGTTGGAAAGTGTCCCCTCATTTTTGGAAGACACTTCAGATTTCTGATGGAATATTGAGAATAACAAACCATGGGACTTTATTAGGGAACCTAGTGATGACGTGTAGATTGAGAAGAGAAGGGGACTGAGGACAGAGCCTTGTGGTACTCCAACAGAAAGTGGTGACGGGGTAAAGGAGGCCTCAGAGAAGGCTACACTAATGGTACAGTTTGACAGGTAGGAAGAGAGCCACGAGAGGGCTGTGTCACAGATGCCAAAGGATTGGAGGGTTTGGAGCAAAAGAGGGTGGACAACAGTATCAAAGGCTGTGGACATATCAAGGAGGATAAGCAGAGAGAAGTAGCCTTTTGATTTTGCTGTAAGTAGGTCCTTGGTAACCTTAACAATTGCTGTCTATGTGGAGTGATGGGGATGAAATCCAGATTGCAGTGGGTCAAGGAGGGAGTTTAATGTAAGGAAATGGGATAGGCGTGCATATACTAGTTTTTTGAGAAGCTTTGAGGCAAGAGGGAGGAGGGAAATAGGGCGGAAGTTGGATGGAGAGGTTGAATCAAGGGAAGGTTTTTTAAGGATAGGTGTGACCAGTGCATGTTTCAGAGATGAGGGAAATATACCGGAGTATAGGGGTAAGGGTAGAAGAGAGGGAGGGGAGTAGCTGAGAGGGAATAGGGTCAAGGGGATAGATAGTGAGATGAGAGCGCAGTACAAGTGCCGAAACCTGTTCCTCAGTAACAGGGGAGAAAGAGCTAGGTTTATGGCTATGTGGGTTATGGTTGATTGAGAGCGTTTGAGGGGGTGAGAGAATGGAATTATGTTGAGAGCTGATTTCATTTCTGATGTAGTGGATTTTGTTATTGAAGTGGCTGGCAAAGTCTTGAGCTGATAGAGAAGTTGTATTAGGAGGTTGAGGTGGGCGGAGAAGAGTATTGAAAGTGGAGAACAGACGTTTTGGGTTTGAAGAAAGATTAGAGATAATAGTAGAGAAGTAATGTTGCTTATAGAGATTAAGGGCAGAATAGTAGCAGTTCAAGATGAATTTGTAATGAAGAAAATTGGCTGAACTCCGAGATTTTCTCCAGTGCAGTATGGGAACATTTGCGTAGGTACCGTGTCAGAGGAGTATGCCAGGGCTGAGGATGAGTGTGATTTCCGAACTATGGTAAGAGGGGCAAGATTGTCAAGGACGGATGTAAGGGTGGAATTATAGTGGCATATAGATTGGTCAGGGCAGGAGAAGGATGAGAGGAGAGGTTCGAGGGAATTAGCAAGCTGTTGCTGATCTAATTACATAATAATTCTGTGAAGTTTGGTATGAGGAGTAGAAGGAGGGAGAGTTGTAGGGAGGAATGATCTGTTGCAAGTGAGGAGATTGTGGTTAGAAAGAGGAAAAGGGGAGTTTGTGAAGTTTGAGAGACTGCATCAATAGCTAAAGATCAGGTCAAGGGAGTGACCGTCTTTGTGAGTGGGAGAATCAGTCCATTGTGACCAACTGAAAGAGGAAGTGAGTTGCAGAAGTTGTTTTGCAGAGTAGGCAGTGGGATTGTCAAGAGGGATGTTGAAGTCACCAATAATGAGGGCAGGGGTGTTTGAGGAAAGGAAATAAGGTAGCCAGGCAGCTAAGTGATCTAGAAATTGAGTTGAGGAGCCAGGGGGTCGGTATATTACTGCAATACGTATAGAAAGGCGAGAGAATAAGTGAATCATGTGGGTTTCGAATGAGGAAAATGTGAGGGAAGAGATTGGTTGTAATTGTTGAAAGGTGCAACGAGGGGAAAGTAAAATGCCTACACCACCTCCTTGTCTATTACCAGACCTAGGAGTGAGACTGAAGTGGAGAACCCCATGTGACAGAGCAGCAGTGAATGCTGTATCTAGGGGAGAGAGCCAGGTTTCTGTTAGGGCCAGAAGGTTGAGGGAGCGGTAGATGAAGAGGTCATGTAAAGAAGTGAGCTTGTTGCAAAGAGAGCGTGAGTTCCAGATTGCACAAGTGAAAGGGGTAGTGGCTTTAGATGCAGGAGTAATGTGAGTAGGGTTGGCAGAGTTTTGTTTTCTGAGTCTGTGGGACAGTACACATGGATCTGCACGGCTATGCAGTTTTTGGGGACCAGGATTAGGAGAGATGTTACCAGCAGTTAGTAAAAGCAAGAGGGAGAGTGACATGAGATGAGATACAGATTTGCAGTAGTGAGACTGCTTTTGAGACAAGGTGCAGGGGGGAGAGAGAGTGTTTAGGAATAGGTAAAGTTCATGAGTACAAAAGTAAGGTGAGTTTAAGAGAGATGGGCTAATGAACAGTGCAGGTGGAGAGGGAGAAGGAGTAATTGAATAATGCAGTTTGTTATAGAGACAATTACATAAGGAAATAAAGAGGTACCTAAAACATAAAATTACAAAAGTACTTGCCTTGTGTCTTGCCCTTTACCCTATCCTTGTTCAATTCTTGTATAATTTTGTTCTTTATGCCTCACTTATAAAATGTTCACTTAATTCTTGTATAATTCTGTGCTTAATGCCTCACTTATAAAATTTTCACTTAATTCTTGTATAATTCTGTTCTTAATGCCTCACTTATAAAATGTTCACTTAATTCTTGTATAATTCTGTTCTTAATGCCTCACTTATAAAATGTTCACTTAATTCTTGTATAATTCTGTTCTTAATGCCTCACTTATAAAATGTTCACTTAATTCTTGTATAATTCTGTTCTTAATGCCTCACTTATAAAATGTTCACTTTAAAAATGTGAACTTATGCTGTTGTAGCAATGCACAACCCAGGG
Organism: Bombina bombina; assembly: GCF_027579735.1. Lineage (NCBI taxonomy): Eukaryota > Metazoa > Chordata > Amphibia > Anura > Bombinatoridae > Bombina > Bombina bombina. The sequence continues at coordinate 64,909,069 of NC_069504.1, read as the reverse complement.
CAATGCACAGCCCAAGCTAATGTTAAATATATAGGCAGGGAAGTCAGCTGTGTCCACTAAATTACTAGATTGATAAATGAAAGACAAATGGAGGGCCAATTGGAAAGTTAGATTCTGGTCTAGTCAAGGTGATATGAGTTAAGTAAGCAGACAGTAAAAATTGGAAGAGGTTGAAACTATGGCTATACATTTAAGAATAATAGCAAGTATTGATAAGGATTGAACATCACATGGCAATTAACAAAACATTAGAAATAAGACATTGGATAATAGTACAACAAATGCAGGACTAAATTAACAACCTAAAATCATTTGCTCAATATACATATACACGTGCCAAAAGAGAGTTACAGGAGAGGAAAAAACTCCAAAGTGCAGTGAATACTTTGCAGATTGACAGTGACTCTATTCAAGTACCAAAAGAGAGTTACAGGAGAGGAAAAAACACCAGAGTGCAGTGATAGTGTGCAGATTGACAGGGACTCTATTCACGTACCAAAAGAGAGTTACAGGAGAGGAAAAAACACCAGAGTGCAGTGAATAGTGTGCAGATTGACAGGGACTCTATTCACGTACCAAAAGAGAGTTACAGGAGAGGAAAAAAACACCAGAGTGCAGTGAATAGTGTGCATATTGACAGGGACTCTATCTGTTTTATCTATTTAATAATACTTAGAACATATTCTGCTATGTGCAGAGCATTGGAATGTCAAATATTTACAGTAAATACACAGTATAAGATATGAATATTGCATAAATATGATTATATATGTTTTTATCTACTTAACTGCAAAGGGCTCAATACACTTATATGTCTATAAACAGTCATGGCCAAAAATATTGGCACCCTTGCATTTCTGTCAGATAATGCACCACTTCACACAGAAAATTCTTGCAATTATAAATGTTTAGGCATTCTCATGTTTATTTCTTTTGTTTGTATTGGTATGACACAAAAAAGTGGAGAAAAAAAAGCAAAATCTGACACATTTCATGCAAAACTAAAAAAATGGACTGGACACAATTATTGGCACCATCTTAAAATTTTAAGAAATAATAGCTTTCCAAGTTTGTGATACTCCTGCAATTTATAATTAAACTCAACTGTATCAATTAACAGATGCTGACAATATAGAAATCACATCAGCAACCAGTTAAAATGATGAAAAATGTACTCAACCTCTGTGTCTCTGTATGCCACACTAAGCATGAAGAATTGGAAGAGCAGCAAAAAATTGTCTGGGGATTTGAGAACAAAAATTGTGGAAAAGCATGAACAATATCAAGGTTTCAAGTCCATCTCCAGAGATTTTAATGTTCCTGTGCGCACATTGTCAAAAAGTTTACAGCCCATGGCACTGTAGCTAATCTCCCTGGACATGGATGAAAGAGACAAAATGATCAAAGATTGCAAAAAAGGATTGTTCAAATGATGGATAAAGAACCTCCAGACAAATTCAAGCTGACCTTCAGGCACAGGGTACAAATGTGTCTGCTCACACTATATGTCACCACCTGAATGAAAAGGGACGCTATGGTAGGAAACTCAGAAGGACCCCACTGCTGAAACAAAAACATAAACAAGCCAGATTGGAGTTTTCCAAAACTTACCTGAGGAAGCCAAAATCCTTTTGGGAGAATGTGATGTGAACAGACTAAACAAAATTACAGCTTTTTGATAAAGCCCATCATTCTACTGTTTTCCGGAGAAAATTTTTTTAGACTTTTAATGAAAAGAAAACAGCCCCTACAGTCAAACATGGTAGAGGTTCACTGATGTTTTGGGGTTGCTTTGCTGCTTCAGGCACTGGATGTCTTGACTGTGTGAATGGCATTATAAAATCTGAAGGCTATCAAAGAATTCTGTGGTGCAATGTAGGGCCCAGTGTCAAAAAGTTGGGTCTCCGTCTGAAGTCATAAGTTTTGCAGCAGGACAATGATCCAAAGCAAACATTGAAAAGCAACCAGAAATGGTTTAAGACAAAGCACTGGAGTGTACTGAACTGGCCAGCAATGAGTCCAGATCTCAATTCCATAGAACCCTTCCAATCTGAGATATCTGGAGCAATTGGCAAAAGAAGAGTGGTCCAAAATTCCAGTAGAGAGGTGTAAGAATCTCATTGATGTTTAAAAGAAGCAATGGATTTCAGTGATTTTTTCCAAGGAGTGTGCTACCAAATATTACATTTTTATGTCATACCAATACAAACAAAAGAAACAAACATGAGAAAGCCTAAACATTTGTAATTGCAACAATTTTCTGGGTGAAGTGGTGCATTATCTGACAGAAATGCACTCACATTGTCACTTGATCCTGATTGTACAAGCACATCTTCGTAAAGACGTTTTTATGAATTCTATAATAAATATTCCTTTAACTACATCTCCAGCTACGAGTGCACCTTGACTCTTTGTATTGTTTAGAAACGCAGTGGTGCCAATATTTTTGACCATGACTGTATGTGTACATCTCTATGTATGTATTTATATGTGTATAAGTGTCTGTAAATACATATATACATACATATACATTTTTAGATGTATATGTTAAAGCCCTTTCCCTGCTTTTTTTCAAACACCAGAGAACTAATATCTTTGAGCCCTAATAACTTTTTTTGCGCAATAATTTTAAATATTTTTTAGATGGTATTATTATGGGTGTAACTGTACTTTATAATGCATTTTTAAGTGTTTTGTGCAACTTTTTTTCTTGAAACAGTTAACCGGAGCTCCAAAGATGCGCTAACCTGATGCGCATAAAGGCATAGTGAACCAAGAATGTTATTGTTTAAAAATATAGATAATCCTTTTTTTAGCCATTCCCCAGTTTTGCATAACCAACACAGTTATATTAAGATACTTTTTACCTCTGTAATTACCTTGTATCTAAGCTTCTGCAGACTGCCTCCTTATCTCAGATCTTCTTTTTTTTTTTTTGTTAATAAATTTTTATTGAGGTGTTCAGAAAACATTACAATGATATAAACAGGCATCAGTAGACAGTATATCAAGAGTCACAGAAGATTTACACAGCCATATTACATGCCAAAACATACAGGTAATTCAGGGTATAGCATCTTAAAGATATATCCAACCCGAAGTATAGTGATAGTGAAAAATGCAATGTTTCATACACAATAGAGCCGTAACATATATTACAAACCTCAGAGATTTTGTGGATTACATTTTTACTCATATATGGTAACTAGATACATTAACTTTAAATCTGCAAACTAGACAGACCATGGAGGAGTGCCCAGATACAATACTAAACAAGCACAAGATATATAGGTATATAACAAAGGTCTTAACAAAGGTCTTATGATAAATAGAACTTATGACATTACGAACCTGAGCTTCTCTCAAATATATTATAGGCCACTCTTGAGCCCTACTATTTAAAAAAAAAAAAAAAAAAAGTGTAGCTGGGAGCTCAGACATTTAGGTCTTTTATAGGAGTTCTGAATTAACTTGCAATCAAGGAGTCGTCCTTAGGATTACTCAGAGCAATATAGGATAGATTAACCCCAATTAATCAAACAACCACACCTGGGCCTTACATTATGTAGTTATAAAAAAGGGGGGCATTATCTGGAGTAGAAGAAAGGGTCACTCTCACGCCTTGAATTGCAGACATGAAAATAACTGCTCTAGCGGTATTTGCAAGATAAACCGCAAAGTAAGCCTCTGGATCAAATTACAAGAGTACATTAGGGGTGGGGGGGGGGAGGAAAAAAAAATCCGGAGCCAGCCGGCCATGCCAAATGGTAAAGCAACACTGCAAAGCCCGAGATTGGACCACATTGTCTATTTTAAACTCCATCTATTAGGGAAGAGTCAACCTAACGCAGCTTATGATCTGCAAACATAAAAGTTAACTACATATAATATAGGTATGTATAGAATGTGCCGCTGGCGGTACGACTGCATGGAGCCTATAAATAGGTACAAAGTTAAGCTATAAACAGAGCAGGCTATATACTAGCAGATTAACAGCTGTCTGGCACTATGACAAGCTAGATAATTGAACCTCATTTTTGTCAAATGTCTTTTAACTTGTTGTATATGCAAGATAGAGGTTACCAAGTATTCAAATAGGCTCAGCCCCTTGTAAATTGATATAGACTATACATACTAATCTCCAGGGGGAAATATATTGTTTAAGGATATATGGCAAGGGCATTCCAGAAAAAGAAAAGAGTAAGATACCTTTAGGGTATCTAACTTTCTAGGATAATACAAAAGGCATCAGTAGATGTACATCTACAGATAACTTACACAGGGAATTATATATTTGAATGCAGCACAATACAGTTATCAGTAACAAATAAATTCAGTATAGTACAATGGGATTTGTTTAGCTTTTCAGCATACTCATAAATGCAAGGTGTACTTATGAAAATCAGTAACTTATGTTGTTGAGCATATTTAGCATATGTATGTCAAGCTATACTCATGTCAAATTGTAGCCACTGAACTAGAACATATAATGGAGTTGGTGTGTTTATCCCAAAACTAGAAATTATGATAAGATTTAATTGGAGACTCAGTTCAATTTGTAGATAACCGGGTAAAGAGGTTTGTGTTGGCTCCCAGTTAAAGCTGCTGCAAACTGATATGGGTTTTGGTGGCTGTAAAAGGTCTCAGCAAGATGGAAACACCCAGAGTAGCAGCATAGCGTTCGGGTATTCAACCCACACCAGCATTCATAAGGGATTAAATGCCCTACATGTCCTGAATGTCTGCTTGTAACCTTACTTATCATAACTTAACACTTAACATAACTTTATTAAATAATAAATAACAACACAACACAGTTTGTGGGTGAAAGACCCGTGGGTCGCATTTATTGGTACCAGCCGTGGAACTGGCAGGTAACTTAACCACGGGTGGCGGCAATCGGGGCCTACATTCTAACTATGAATAACCCCTTCTAGAAAATGGCCAAGGGACACTGCTGCAGACCACAAGGCGGAGATACTCACCAGATTTATATTTAGGGGTTTCTTGGCCCAACAATAATCAGCCCGAGCACGCCCAAGCATACCAAGCCTGTGACGTCACCCTGACCGCAATGGCCGTTACTCAAACCTCCTTCCAGTCTGCAGCCGTGATCCTGACCTCCCGCCAGATTCGGGTGCAAGCATTAGAAACTCCAAACCTGTAGGTCCAGCCTTGACTTGACGAACAGCATGTCAATAACTGGGGAGTTCAAAAATTACCGTCTTTGGACTTAGGGAAGTAGATCGAGTAACCCTCTTCCAGCCTCAGACACCTAGTCTCGAATAGAGACCTAAAGAAAAAACGATTGCCGCCTTTTATACTTATTCGAATCAACAGTGCATTACAATTTCCAATCAGTAATGCAGAGAATCAAATCAATAATGCATTACAAGTGCCAATCAATGATGCATAACAAAACACAACGACAGTGCATAACAAATCAACAACAGTGCATAACAGGGATGGGAGGGTGGGGAAAGATCTTCTGGGAGTCCACAGGAACAAAGAGGAAGTGGAATCCCTGCACATCCCTCTTATAAGGTTAGTAAACCCCTCCCAACACAATGCAACACTGTAACTAACACACACACACAGCAGCATTCACTCCTCCAGGCCTTAACCCTTAGCTACGTTCCGGGCTATTTGCCCTGCACTTTCTTAAGGGATTAAATGCCCTACATGTCCTGAGTGTCTGCTTGTAACCTAACTTATCATAACTTAACACTTAACATAACTTTATTAAATAATAAATAACAACACAACACAGTTTGTGGGTGAAAGACCCGTGGGTCGCATTTATTGGTACCAGCCGTGGAACTGGCAGGTAACTTAACCACGGGTAGCGGCAATCGGGGCCTACATTCTAACTATGAATAACCCCTTCTAGAAAATGGCCAAGGGACACTGCTGCAGACCACAAGGCGGAGATACTCACGCAGCTTTATATTTAGGGGTTTCTTGACCCAACAATAATCAGCCCGAGCACGCCCAAGCATACCAAGCCTGTGACGTCACCCTGACCGCAATGGCCGTTACTCAAACCTCCTTCTGGTCTGCAGCCGTGATCCTGACCACCCGCCACAAGAGACTGACCTGCATATTCAATGGTCCTGACTCTTCCCGCCACCCTATACTCTTAGGAGTAACTCCTGCCTGATGTTCTGCAAGAACAAATCTACTCCTGCCGGTTCTAAGTGAACCCCATCCTGCCTATACAAACCCTTATGGGCTGCCGAGATGTTCCCGTGCTCTACCACAAAACCCTCGAGATTGACTACCTGCTTCCTCAGGTCCTTATTGATCTTTTTCCTGACCTGGAAAGCTGCCTTATGACACACCATGTATCTCCATCTTAATCTAGGGATCACATTCGACCACCCGATTCTCACACCTGGAAACCAGAGTTTGAACTGCCTCAGGTCCGACTGCATTGCCCGAATTAGATCCAATGTGGGGATGGCTCCCACATCGTTGCCGCCAGCATGTATTATCAGAATGTGGGGTTTCTCCCACCTTCTCGCGGCTTTCTGGAGCAATGCAGGCAGATCTGCCCAGGCCAAGCCTCTGCGCCCTAGCCAACAAAACACAGCCCTGGACGAAGGAAATCCTAGCTGCTGTCCTCCTGGCATGGCTGCAGCTCTAATTGCGGCCTAGTGCACATATGAATGGCCGACGATCCACACCCGTACAGGACCTGGACGTGTTTCTGAAAACAAAGAAAACTAGAGTTAGCCCGCTTGCAGTGGACCAGATTCTCACAAACCTTGGCCCATTACCTTTAGGTATCACCCCGCAAGCCCCCCAAACCCTTGCATACTTGACCCTTGATCCCCGTTCTCAAACATACAGCGGCCTAACATAGGACTTGTACCGCTGCGACCTCCACCACCCTAATGAGCGGATGCGATCCGAGGACCAACCCAGCTCTGCTGCCGTCATCGCTGCCCCCACTCGGAAGGAGTGTGGGGCAATCCGAGACCCGTCAAGACCAGCCGTTTGTGCTACCCTACCTAAAACCTTCCCAAACTGGTATCTAGTCAGCGGGTCCCCATTGGCATGTATTAGAAACCTGGAGGAGCCTCCTGGCTGCACTTCCAGGTAAGATGACACTAGCCGTACTGGGCAACAGGTAACGCCAGGCTGCCCCTGTAAGGAAAGCCAAGCCCCCCGGCCCTCCTGGTCGGTTTTTGACCTGGGAATGAACAATAGCACAGAGTCATCTATCAATCTGACATGATTGTGCATGACCCCCCCTGTGGCCGCCATTTTGGCTCGCGGTACCAACTCGCCCACCCTTAATGCGCCGTGAAACGGCAGGCCAAAGGCCGCCCCGAAGAGCCGAGCCTCAAAAGGTGAGGAACATATCTCTGGTAGGACCGCCAGCAACTTTACCAGCCGTTCTGCCGTAATGGGCTCCATTGCGTCCCATCGTGGAACCTCCAGACGGCCCCACCCCCTAATAAGCTGCTTTACAAGGAAGGAGCGTGACTCGTCTTTAAACGCATATAGCCTGCAGAAAAAAACAACAGCCTATAGCCTAGTGACCACGGCCCCCTTTTTTGCTCGCTTACCTCTCAGGTCCGCCAGCCAGTGCAACAGAAACCCCTGTTCACCCTCGCAGGAAGGGAACTCACGTAGGTCACAGAAACCTACCCACTTGCTCCAGTACCTCACGTATGCCGACCATGTGCTGGGTGCCAATGAAGCCCGCAACAGAGGAATCAGTTGCTGTAGTCCCTCGCCATCTGCCACAAAAAGAGAGGGCAAGGAAGACAATTAGGTGCCGCGGCAGGAGCCGCAGCTCTAAATGCCTCCCACTGGAAACGAGACAATGCATCAGCAACTATATTCTGCACCCCTGGCACGTGTCGGGCCCTAAAGTCAATGTTCCATTGCAAACATCTCAACACCAGGTGTCGCAGATAATGCACCGCCACAGGCGATGAAGCCTGTTAATAGAAAACACCACGCTGAGATTATCCGTCCAGAAAATCACAGCCCTGTTACTAAACAGGTGACCCCACAGTTCCACTGCCACCAGTATAGGAAACAGTTCCAGAAAGCAAAGATTGCATGTAAGCCCTCTGCCCACCCACTCGGTCGGCCAGGGCTCCGCACTCCATGCCCCCTCAAAGTAAGCCCCATACCCAGATGCTCCAGCGGCATCCGTGAACAGATGCAGTGATTGGTTGGATATTGGATCCCCTCGCCAAATGCAGATGCCGTTAAAGTCCTGGAGAAACCTCTCCCAGACCTGCAAATCCGCCACGAGATCCCTCGTGATGCGAATGCGCAATGCCGGAGCCCTACCTCCACCCAGGCACTGCTCTAACCGCTTGCTAAACACCCTACCCCACGGGATAACTCTCCCCGTGAAGTTAAGGAGACCAAGGAGCGACTGCAGCTCCCGAAGCGAACACGTCGGTGCCGAAACCATAGCACGGACTGTCGCCAACATCTTGGCAACCTTTTCTTTAGGCAACCTACACTCGCCTGCCACTGAATCAATTTCGATGCCTAAGAACGTCAAACACGTGCACGGTCCCTCCGTCCTATCCTCTGCTAGAGGAACCCCAAACCTGGCCATCATGAACCTCATGACTTTCATTAAAGAGGCACATTCTTGCGAGTTGGCCGCCCCAACCAGGAGAAAATCGTCCAAATAGTGCGCAACTCTGTCATTCCCAGCCACCGAGACCACTGCCCAGTGCAGGAAAGTGCTGAATGCTTCGAAATACGCGCAGGATATCGAACAGCCCATGGGCAGACAACGGTCAACATAATAACCCCCTTCAAACCAACACCCCATCAACCTGAAGGATGATGGGTGAATCGGGAGAAGCCGAAACGCGGATTCTATGTCTAACTTCGCCATCAAGGCTCCAGGGACCCGTTCCCTGACCATAGCCAGCGCGTCGTCAAACGACTGGTAACGGATTGAGCTCAATTCCTCCGGAATGGCGTCGTTGACCGACTGCCCTTTTGGATAAGAGAGGTGCTGTATGAGCCGGAACTTACCCGTTTCCTTTTTGGGGACGACCCCCAGCAGGGAAATAACTAAGTCCGCCAGTGGTAATTCCCCGAAAGGGCCTGCAACCCTACCCAAGGCCACTTCTTTTCCCAACTTCTCCCTGACTGCCTCAGGGTACTGAGAAGCCGATTTCAGGTTCTTCCTGTCTCAGGCTCCCACTACCCGACCTACTACCGGGATAATGAAACACCCGCGCAAGCCGTTATCCAACAGCTGAGCAGCCGCCCTGTCCGGGTACCTGCTCAACCATTTGCCAATAACCTGGACCCTAAGGGGCGAATCCGCCCTTACTCCCAGCGCCTCCCTTGCCCCCAAACCAATCAGTTTGGGTATCTCGCTTCTTGGAGCAATCAGCTCCAGGGTGTTGTCCGCTGCAGAACTTACAGACGTGCTTGAACATGCACGATGTGCCCCGCTCGCAGGCTTTGTCCTGATACCGCCAGCACACACACCCTTGCCGCCGTTGAAAGCGCAATGTCTGCCTACTCCCCGGCGATACCGCCGTGGAGCCTCCCTGCGCCCTCTGTTCCGCATCAAGATGCGCCCAGAGGTGCAAATCCATTGTGCCAAAGTCAAGCAATGGTTTGCCCACCTTCTTCTTCTGATATAGCATATCGTACTCTCTCCACGCCCCATCAGCAAACTTTCTGTGTATTGCATCAATGGTGTTGACGTACTTAAAGAGGGCAGTCCCCTGATCGGGAAACCTCTCCAAGTAGCAAGTGGCGTAGACCCGGAAACACCAATGCCACTCCTCAAGTGTATCGGGCCTCCTAAATTTCTTAGGGCCCGTACCGTCCTCCGCCATTTCCTTAAACTTAAAAGCCTCTGCCGACAGCTCAAACATGTTCACATACTTACCGTCCTGGATACGCTTCACCGTCTTAGACTTGAGGTGTGCATGCAAACTGTGTATCTGGCACGAATAAGTATCCCCATGTACCGCTGCCTTTCTGTTCACCACCTGTGGTGACCCCCCAGCAACCCCTAGGAGTTGAGATGACTGCGCCACACTACTGGCATTGCCATCCCCGTGATTGCCCCTACTCATCTTTCTCAACATTCTATACATCCTCCTATGCCCTTTCGTGTGCAAACCCAGGGACCCGTCTATCTCAGACCCCGAACCTGACCCACTAGAGCTGGAGGAATTACACCGCCCCCTAGGTAAACCAAATTGTAACTCACCAGCGGAAGCACCCGATGCGGCCTGGCCTTGTCCATAAGCACTGCTGACTCCTCTCGGCATGAGAGCTCCGGAACTCTGAGTCACCATATCCCTGCTGGATGAGGATGTCCTGGGTACCTGCAAAATAGAAGCCAAGAGGGGAGTACCTCAGGAAGAGTCAGCCGTCTCCTCCCCAACCCCCCCTTCACCAGATTCTAGATACCCTTCCCGGTCGCTTTCACTCACACCGCATGCCAAACTCACATCATCATCTGTACTGGTGGCCAGCCCACTAGCAGAATCCTCCTGAAATCTCACGGTCCTACTCCAGCCCTGAGACTTCGATCCCCTGGCCTGTCTTACCAATCCCCTCCCAGGGCTCTCCAAGCCTTCCCCAGGGCTATTGCTAATGCTAGCATGCCCCCTTTTTACAGCCCCTCTCATGGCTATTTGCCCCGACCGTGCTGGTGAGGTCCTGCTGGGCGTCAACCTACCCTGCAGGCCTTGCTCCTGGCTCCGCTACCGCGGTGTCACCCCCTGAACTATGTGCCACGCTGGCCCCCTTATGCGTGGTTTTAGACGCGGGGGCCTTCCCTTTACTTTGGGCCGCGGCACGTGCGGGGGCCGACTTGGCTTTGCCCCCTCCTAATGTAGGCCGCGAGCGCGAGGAGGGTGCCCTCTCGGCATCCCCTCCTTTATTGCTTGTTCCCGCTGCGGCTCTTGTGCGCACTCCCTGCTGCGCCACCCCCGGAAGTGCCCCGCCCAGGGGCCTTGCTGACCCGCTTCCTCAATCTCACTTGCCCCGTGACTCTCTGCCTCTGCCCCCTGTCCTGGCCTACTATGTGCCCCTTCGGCCTCCTGAGGCCTAGCTGTCTTGCCCCCATGAGCGGGTGTCCCCCCCCCGAGGTGCTCCCTTCTTACCTCCGGAGCCAGGGGGGAACGATCCGCTCGGTTCGCTGGCCAGATTGCAAGTGCTGCGAGCAGAAGTGACGTCACCGGAAGTGACGTAAGGACGCGCAACGTCACCGGAAATCGACGCGGCGGCCATTTTGGATGCTGAAAGGGACGACGAACCGGAGACCTGCACACTACTATAGGCCGAAGCCTGGGCCTGAAGTACCGCCGCACCCGACAACGCACCCGCGAGGACCAACGCTAAGGACTGTAGGAGGGACACCGCAGCCACAGATTCCCCGGAAAGGACCACCGCCGCAGGTAAGGCCGCACTGCTCCCACTACCGACGCCAACGGAACCCTCCCCAGAGGTACCCGAACCCCTTATGGCCTCGCTGGGCCCAGAAACTACAGGCCCCTGCCTAAGGCCCACTCCGGAACCCCCGGGTGCATCCCCGGGACCCCCGGAGCAGAAACCGGAGCTCCCCTGGGACCCCCTAGGCCCTACGCCTGACCCGTCTAGCGTGCTTGCTTGCCCCTCAAGCCCTACATCCCCTGGGGGCCTACACTCTATCCCGACAGGCTGATAAGCCTGCCTGGGCCCACCATCCCCAACTAAATTCTCCCGTGCAGGAGAAGAAAATAAAACAGGGCTACCCTCCCCCCTGAGGGAGAAACGGGCAGACACAGCCCAGACACATGGCCCAGACCCACCGTAATATTTCCAGATGGAGATGGTGCGACCCAATTGACGTCCTCTAACTCCATCTCTTCCCATTCTCCAGATTCGCCTTCCATTGGAAAAATGCTGCAAACTGCTAAGCTGAAAGATCTTCTAAGAGTCCACAGGAACAAAGAGGAAGTGGAATCCCTGCACATCCCTCTTATAAGGTTAGTAAACCCCTCCCAACACAATGCAACATTGTAACTAACACACACACACACACACAGCAGCACTTACTCCTCCAGGCCTTAACCCTTAACTATGTTCCGGACTACTTGCCCTGCACTTTCTGAATGGGCTGGGATAAGGACATCTCACTTATGATTTAAAATAATGTAGGCGCACACAGAAATAGTGGCCACTTTCTCTCGCATGGCAGTGTAGGTCATCATTTCAGGGAAAAGCGTAAACACATAATTGGTACGGCTTATGCCCATGTTGCTCCAAACGCATTCTCCTGTCAAAGTCTCTCCCCATTTCTTCCCCTCTATGGTGAGATCATCTTTCTCTTGTATAGCGTTAGTGGGCTCCTTTAGCTCTATTCCACCAGAAGTTTCCTGTGATGTCTGGAGAGTAGCTAAATGTGGCTTGCATCCCTTTCTCACATCTGAGCGCTTCTCAGCAGCTATGCTAATTGTCAATGGGTCATCATCTTTGAAGTTATCTGTGTTCAGACTTGGAGTGAAACAATGATCTATGTGCTGAGATAGCCTAATAAAATGATCATATATTAAAGCGCTCAGACTATTAAACAGTAGCTGCATATTCAGTGCCATGTCCCACATAGTTTAGCTAACAACCCCACAGTGACCGCAATACTCGGCTTACCGGGAGAAGTGTTGAGTATTTGCAAAAGGCCACCTCCAGAGTTTCGGGGTGCAAGATCCGGCACTGGCACTGTAAGTGCTATACACTAATATATGATCTTGGATTACCCGGTTGAGACGTGAGCTTATCAAAATGGGGAACTGTCACTCATCCATATGGTGTTGCGCCATTTCCAAGATGGCAACTGGTTCGCAGAGAGAAAAAAAAAAAAAAAAACAAGACCTATCTCTCAGGATGCTGGAATGGGCTTTAGTGGAAGCCCACAAGTATCCGTGAAACATTAGTTGTCCATAGCTGAACTAAGAAGCACAATCGGCAGTCTAGAAGCAGTAAAAGTAAAAGTCTTTGTAGGAGCTGCAGACTAGTGCGACCGCTCACCTGCTGGCTCCTCCCCCCTTATCTCAGATCTTTTGACATACTTGCATTTCAGGCAATTAGTGCTGACTCTTAAAGGGACAGGGAATCCCAAAATTTTCTTTCATGATTTGGATAGAAAATACAATTTTAAACAACTTTCCTATGTACTTCCATTATCAAATTTGCTTTGTTCTCTTGTTATCAATTGCTGAAGGAACAGCATTGCACTACTGGCAGCAAGATAAATACATCTAGTTAGCCAATCACAAGAGACAAATGTGTGCAGGCATCAATTAGCAGCAGTTCACACTAGTGTAGGATATGCACATATTATGTTTCAACAAGGGATAACAAGAGAACAATGCACATTTAAAAATAGAAGTTGATTTAAAAGTGTCTTAAAATTACATGCTCTATCTGCATCGAGCAAGTTTAATTTAGACTTTCCTATACCTTTAAATAACTCCATGTCCATCAACACTATGGCCTAGATTTGGAGTTTGGCGGTAGCCGTGAAAACCAGTGAAAACACTGGTTTTAGGCTACCGCCAGTATTTGGAGTCAGTCAGGAAAGGGTCTAACGCTCACTTTTCAGCCGCGACTTTTCCATACTTATCTGAAGTGAGCGTTAGAATTCTAACGACCAAACTCCAGCCGCAGAAAAAAGTCAGTAGTTAAGAGCTTTCTGGGCTAACGCCGGTTCATAAATCTCTTAACTACTGTGCTCTAAAGTACACTAACAACCATAAACTACCTATGTACCCCTAAACTGAGGTCCCCCCACATCGCCGCCACTCGATTACATTTTTTTAACCCCTAATCTGCCGACCGCCACCTACGTTATACTTATGTACCCCTAATCTGCTGCCCCTAACACCGCCGACCCCTATATTATATTTATTAACCCCTAATCTGCCCCCCACAACGTCGCCGCCAGCTACCTAAAATAATTAACCCCTAATCTGCCGACCGCAAAGCGCCGCTACTTACGTTATCCTTATGTACCCCTAATCTGCTGCCCCTAACACCACCGACCCCTATATTATATTTATTAACCCCAAATCTGCCCCCCACAACGTCGCCTCCACCTGCCTACACTTATTAACCCCTAATCTGCCGACCGGACCGCACCGCTATTATAATAAAGTTATTAACCCCTAATCCGCCTCACTAACCCTATAATAAATAGTATTAACCCCTAATCTGCCCTCCCTAACATCGCCGACACCTAACTTCAAACATTAACCCCTAATCTGCCTACCGGACCTCACCGCTACTCTATTAAATTTATTAACCCCTAAAGCTAATTCTAACCCTAACACCCCCCTAAATTAAATATAATTTTATTCTAACGAAATAAATTAACTCTTATTAAATAACTTATTCCTATTTAAAGCTAAATACTTACCTGTAAAATAAACCCTAATATAGCTACAATATAACAAATAATGACATTGTAGCTATTTTAGGATTAATATTTTTTTTACAGGCAACTTTGTAATTATTTTAACCAGGTACAATAGCTATTAAATAGTTAAGAACTATTTAATAGTTACCTAGTTAAAATAATAACAAAATTACCTGTAAAATAAATCCTAACCTAAGTTACAATTAAACCTAACACTATACTTTCATTAAATTAATTAAATAAAATACCTACAATTATCTACAATTAAACCTAACACTACACTATCAATAAATAAATTAAATACAATTCCTACAAATAACTACAATTAAATAAACTAACTAAAGTACAAAAAATAAAAAAGAACTAAGTTACAAAAAATAAAAAAATATTTACAAACATTAGAAAAAATTACAACAATTTTAAACTAATTACACCTACTCTAAGCCCCCTAATAAAATAACAAAGACCCCCAAAATAAAAAAATGCCCTACCCTATTCTAAATTACAAAAGTTCAAAGCTCTTTTACCTTACCAGCCCTAAACAGGGCCCTTTGCAGGGCATGCCCCAAGAAATTCAGCTCTTTTGCCTGTAAAAAAACACATACAATACCCCCCCAAACATTACAACCCACCACCCACATACCCCTAATCTAACCCAAACCCCCCTTAAATAAACCTAACACTAAGCCCCTGAAGATCTTCCTACCTTATCTTCACCTCACCGGGTATCACCGATCGGTCCTGGCTCCAAAATCTTCATCCAAACCAAGCGGGGGCTGGCGATCCATCATCCGGCAGCTGAAGAGGTCCAGAAGAGGCTCCAAAGTCTTCATCCTATCCGGGAAGAAGAGGCGATCCGGACCGGCAACCATCTTGATCCAAGCGGCATCTTCTATCTTCATCCAATGACGACCGGCTCCATCTTGAAGACCTCCAGCGCGGATCCGTCCTCTTCTTCCGACGACTTCCCGACGAATGACGGTTCCTTTAAGGGACGTCATCCAAGATGGCGTCCCTCGAATTCCGATTGGCTGATAGGATTCTATCAGCCAATCGGAATTAAGGTAGGAAAATTCTGATTGGCTGATGGAATCAGCCAATCAGAATCAAGTTCAATCCGATTGGCCGATCCGATCAGCCAATCAGATTGAGCTCGCATTCTATTGGCTGATCGGAAGAGCCAATAGAATGCGAGCTCAATCTGATTGGCTGATCGGATCAGCCAATCGGATTGAACTTGATTCTGATTGGCTGATTCCATCAGCCAATCAGAATTTTCCTACCTTAATTCTGATTGGCTGATAGAATCCTATCAGCCAATCGGAATTTGAGGGACGCCATCTTGGATGACGTCCCTTAAAGGAGCCTTCATTCGTCGGTAGTCCGTCGGGCCAGCAGGATGTTCCGCGTCGGAGGTCTGCAAGATGGATCCGGAAGAAAGAAGATTGAAGATGCCGTTGATAGAAGACTTCAGCCAGATCATGGACCTCTTCAGCTCCCGCTTGGATGATGACTTCAGCCGGATCATGGACCTCTTCAGCTACCGCTTGGATGATGACTTCAGCCGCATCATGGACATCTTCAGCCCCCCGCTTGGGCTTGGATCAGGACATCGGAGGAGCTCTTCTGGATCGATCGGTGAACCTGGTATGGTGAAGATAAGGTAGGAAGATCTTCAGGGGCTTAGTGTTAGGTTTATTTAAGGGGGGTTTGGGTTAGATTAGGGGTATGTGGGTTGTAATGTTGGGGGGGGGGTATTGTATGTGTTTTTTTTTACAGGCAAAAGAGCTGAATTCTTTGGGGCATGCCCCGCAAAGGGCCCTGTTCAGGGCTGGTAAGGTAAAAGAGCTTTGAACTTTAGTAATTTAGAATAGGGTAGGGCATTTTTTTATTTTGGGGGTCTTTGTTATTTTATTAGGGGGCTTAGAGTAGGTGTAATTAGTTTAAAATTGTTGTAATATTTTTCTGATGTTTGTAAATATTTTTTTATTTTTTGTAACTTAGTTCTTTTTTATTTTTTGTACTTTAGTTAGTTTATTTCATTGTATTTATTTGTAGATATTGTATTTAATTAATTTATTGATAGTGTAGTGTTAGGTTTAATTGTAGGTAATTGTAGGTATTTTATTTAATTTATTTATTGATAGTGTAGTGTTAGGTTTAATTGTAACTTAGGTTAGGATTTTTTTTTCAGGTAATTTTGTAATTATTTTAACTATTTTAGCTATTGTACCTGGTTAAAATAAATACAAAGTTACCTGTAAAATAAATATAAATCCTAAAATAGCTATAATATAAATATAATTTATATTGTAGCTATATTAGGATTTATTTTACAGGTAAGTATTTAGCTTTAAATAGGAATAATTTATTTAATAAGAGTTAATTTATTTCGTTAGATTTAAATTATATTTAATTTAGGGGGGTGTTAGTGTTAGGGTTAGACTTAGCTTTAGGGGTTAATACATTTATTAGAATAGCGGTGAGCTCCAGTCGGCAGATTAGGGGTTAATGTTTGAAGTTAGGTGTCGGCGATGTTAGGGAGGGCAGATTAGGGGTTAATACTATTTATTATAGGGTTAGTGAGGCGGATTAGGGGTTAATAACATTATTATAATAGCGGTGCGGTCCGGTCGGCAGATTAGGGGTTAATAAGTGTAGGTAGGTAGAGGCGACGTTGTGGGGGGCAGATTAGGGGTTAATAAATATAATATAGGGGTCGGCGGTGTTAGGGGCAGCAGATTAGGGGTACATAGGGATAATGTAAGTAGCGGCGTTTACGGAGCGGTAGATTAGGGGTTAAAAATAATATGCAGGGGTCAGCGATAGCGGGGGCGGCAGAATAGGGGTTAATAAGTGTAAGGTTAGGGGTGTTTAGACTCGGGGTACATGTTAGGGTGTTAGGTGCAGACGTAGGAAGTGTTTCCCCATAGACAACAATGGGGCTGCGTTAGGAGCTGAACGCGGCTTTTTTGCAGGTGTTAGGTTTTTTTTAAGCTCAAACAGCCCCATTGTTTTCTATGGGGGAATCGTGCACGAGCACGTTTTTGAGGCTGGCCGCGTCCGTAAGCAACTCTGGTATCGAGAGTTGCAGTGGCGTTAAATATGCCTGTATGCTCCCTTTTTGGAGCCTAACGCAGCCATTCTGTGGACTCTCAATACCAGAGTTATTTAAAAGGTGCGGCCAGAAAAAAGCCAGCGTTAGCTACGCGGGTCGTTACCGACAAAATTCTAAATCTAGCCATATGTTATTTATGTGAAACACATGAACTATCGCCCTCCAGCTGTGAAGAACTGTCAAATGCATTCAGATAAGAGGTGGCCTTAAAGGGCTTAGAAATTAGCATATGAGTCTACCTAGGTTTAACTTTCAACTAAGAATACCAAGAGAAAATAGCAAATTTGATGATTAAAGTAAATTAGAAAGTTGTTTAAAGTTACATATCCTATCTGCATCATGAAAGTTTAATTTGGACTTCACTATCCCTTTAAATTCAATTGTGCTGAAGCGATTGCGTTTACTTTCAATTTGTAATACGAGTGCGTAACTGTTAGCGCTCCACTTGTAATATGGCCCTATTTCTATTTTTAAAAAAAATAATAATAATTTATTTTATGTTCTAAATATTATGAAAAATATTGAATTAATTTGTGGTAACTTTGTATTGAAATGTAAGTACATGAAGTAGCAATTATTGTATATACTGTATATTTGTTTTATTAACAGACTATAAGGTCATAGATTATGAAAGATTCTAGTAGTTATAATATAAATATATTATTGTCTCTGTTCTGGCCATTACATGTAATGAGAAATGCTATTTTTTATTTATAGAAAATGTAGCACTTTACAAATTAATAATAATGAGGTCAACTTTAAAATTAATACAATAAGGTACAAGTGGTTGCTCTTTAAAGTTAATTGTGTGTCAGTGTATTGATTTGTTATCGTCTTCCATGTAGTAATAGTCAAGTGTCAGTTACCGTACCTTTCTTTTTTCCACTTGGGTTGATGCAGACAGAATTTAATGCCTCTAAGCTATTGTCAAGAACACAATTTCCTTCTAAGAATTTAGGAATAAATGCATATTTTTTGTAAAATATGTTTACTTTTAAACCTTTTGTTCAAAGCCCTCTATAAAACTTTCGAAATAAACTTTTTTCTACATTTCTATAAGCGAATGCCTGCAAAATTTGATAATATAATTTGTGATAAATTTTTACAAGGTTGGCATTAAACTCATATATGTATATTATTGCCTCTGTGAATAATACCTACAGATGTGTATGTTTAAAGTCCCTGGTGATGATGGCATGTTTAAAGTGATGGTAAATCCAAACATTTAACAAAAGCTAGGATTTACCATCACTAAAAATCAAGTGGAGTTTAAAGGGACACTGAACCCAATTTTTTTTCTTTGGTGATTCACATAGAGCATGCAATTTTAAGCAACTTTCTAATTTACTCCTATTATCAATTTTCTTTGTTCTCTTGATATCTTTATTTGAAAAAGAAGTTTTTTTTTATTCAGAACTCTGGACAGCACTTTTTCATTGGTGGATGAATTTATCCACCAATCAGCAAGGACAACCCAGATTGTTCACCAAAAATGGGCCGGCATCTAAACTTACATTCTTGCATTTCAAATAAAGATACCAAGAGAATGAAGAAAATTTGATAATAGGAGTAAATTAGAAAGTTGCTTAAAATGTCATGCTCTATCTGAATCCTGAAAGAAAAAGTTTGGGTTCAGTGTCCCTTTAAGTGATCAAACATGTAAAAAAGGGTGCTAAATTCACCCTTTCTGTTCTGTTGCACAGCGCTAAACTAAGGAGCTCCGGCCGCCCATGACACATCGATCTTCTACCAATGAGTTGCCATTTGCAACTCTAAACCAATAGCCGTGCATGCATACAGAAACCTGTCCGTTGACATGCAAGGCTATTGGTTCAGAAGTGAAAAAGTCACTTCATTGAAGGAGATCAACGTTCCGTGGGTGGCCAAAGCCCCTGATTTTATTGCTGTGCAACAGCACAGAAAGGTTGAGTTTAGCACCCTTTTTTTTTTTACGTTTGATCACTTATGCTCCACTTGATTTTCAGTGATGGTAAATCCTAGCGTTCGTTATACGCTTGGATTTACCATCACATTAATGTACCTGGAGCTTTAACCCTCAAATAAATTATATACAATGATTTCATTAAAAGTTATTAGAAAAAAAGAGATTAAGTTTCCACTATAGTAATCTTATAAAATTATCACTATTATTAAAACAAAATAAACAAAATATTTTCACAAGATGGTATGGCACAAAAATGTAGTTGTGTTATATTTTAAAGTAACGGTTAAGATAGGTGATAGAACAAAGAAAAATAAGAAATAAATTGAATTCCTGTTAAAAAGCTTAACTTTTTTTGTACAAAATTCTATGGGCTCAAGCATTGCAGACTCATGTGAGACCTCCACACCTCAGGGGTGGGGAATTTAAATTACCTTAGTCCGACCCAACCAACTAGCATTGAGTAGGGCTTCTTTCAAGCAATTGCTATGATGAGCAGTGCCTTATATCCTACATTGCATTCTTGCTGTTATTGCTTCTATTAACCATTCAGTCCTAGCATTACATCCAAAAGCATATTAAATAGGCACCATTGATAATTATCTCAATATTTGGATTTATTAATTTAATGCATATTAATGCTAGTAGTTTCATACCCAGAAGGTCAATTGCACACACATTTTTTCTGTAACCTTAAAGGGACATGAAATCTTTCATGATTTAATCAGTTTTAAAGAACTTTATAATTTACTTATATTATCTAGTTTGTTTAGTTCTCTTGGTATTCTTTGTTTAAAAGCATACATAGGCAGGCTCAGGAGCAGGGAGATAGGTGGTTGCACATGTTTACCTATTTGCATTGCCTAACTGATGTGATCAGCTGGCTCCCAGTAGTGCATTGCTGCAACTTCTTATTGAAGATTAATTATTAATTTTGGAATATAATATTTATATTAATAATAATAATAATTATTATTATTTATGAAATAATTTGCTTGTGAGAAAGACAGCTTAATATAACAACTTTTATTAGTCACAGCACCCAAAATCTTAGATCACACAATATAATATTCTATGTTTCTTTATATGGTACCATTAAAGAGAACCACAACACCTGCTTCAAATGTTCTAAACTAACTTGTTGTAATTGTACAAAATAAACTAACTATCAATTATTTATGCTGTATTTTCATATTTTCATTATATTGTAGAAAAACAGCTTCATAATTTAAAGTTTAATCAGCAGCCTAGCACTTGCTATGTCTGCTCCATATTGTAACGCGCGTCTTCAACATTAGTAGGTCACATGACTCACACGGCACCTTCTATTCCTAACACTGAGGAAGCAGAGTGAGGACTGCAGTTTCAAAGACGAACGGCTTCAAACACTGCTATATTTATTAATAGCAAGAGCAGGGAAGGAAGCAGAGATGGGGAGGGAGACTCAGGGCTGTAAGTAACGTAGATAAATGCAGAAGTATCTGGTTACAATATCTCCAGCAGGAGTTTGCTTTCTGTCTCCGGAGCCTTTCTTCCCCTGTGCATTCCTCTCCCCCTCCCACTTCCTTCCCTGCTCTTGGTATTTATAATTATAGCAGTGACTGAAGCCGTTCTTAGAAGACACTGCAGTGATCCCTCTGCTTCCTCAGTGTTAGCAATAGAAAGAGGTGCCGTTTTAGTCACATGACCCACTGTAGTGGAAAGTACTTCACAATATGGCAGCAGACATAGCAGATTGTAGGCTGCAGATCATCATTAAAATTATAAAGCTGTTTTCTGCAACAGAATGCAGTAAGATGAAGACTGCATGCAGAATTGTAGTTAGTTTATTTTGCTTAATCAAAGAAAGTTAGTTAAAAACTTTTCAAGCAGGTGTTGTGGTTCCCTTTAATATGAGTTACATTAAATACATTACATAAAACACATTGACATAACTGCATACAACTTCTTACATCAAATCCAAACAGACATAAAAACAACCTAATAGCTATAAAGTAAATAAGTGCATAATATAATTACTTCTGAGGCCCAGTAAGAGGTTGTAACCTCTCTCTCCTTCCTTTCCTTTCTTCTCTACTCCTCTCTCCCTTCTCCCTATACCTTATATACCTATAATGGCAGGCCTCTTCACCTAATACAACCCAAAAATGGATAATGGTGGATGCTTTGAGTTGGCTAAGAGTGTGATTGGTTCATAAGAGCTGAATGTATATTTTTGTTTGTAAAGTAATTTGTATCTCTGCACTTTACCTATTCCTCTATGCTATTTCTAACTTTTGGACAGCTGCGCACATGGCTTCTGACTTCTGGACTTTTCACTAAACTATTTTAACTAAAGGATTTTACTGCTTTATTCTTGTCCATGAACAGGTGTGTCCTTGAGAAACTTTCAGCAAGCTGAACACTAAGCAGTCACATCACACAAATACATATATATAATTTGATCATATTTAGCAAATTACTCATATTGTAACAGTCGCCCCCATGTGGCCATGAGAAATTTTTGGATTGGCCACACATGAGAGTAATTGCTTGTATCTTATCTGTTAACATCCTAACTTATTCTTTATTTATGAGTTTCACTATCTAAATTATTAAAAGAAAATTACAAAACTAACAATGATCTATTTTATATATATATAAACCAATGGTAATGTGATCATGTGAGGTGAATCAATAATTTAGCATAGAAACTGGACACAACAGACCCATAAAGGCCTCTTTCTCATGTTTGGCAAAAACACTTTAGCTTCTGTAATACTTCTTCTCATAAGTCATTGACCATGGCACCTGGAAAATGGTAATGTTCTTTTCTTCCTTTTCTTTTTGCAAGGCTTTCCTTCTTGATGATGTCTGTAATCACCCATGTAACAGAGGCTCTTTCTCACTGTTGGGGTTGGCAGCAACAATTAAACTTCTGTAACCCTTATTTTCCCAATTAATAAAGCATAAAGTGGGAATGTCCTTTTACTTTTCCGAAAGTTTTTCTCCTTAATGACTTCCGTAGTTTCACAGAGGCTCTTGTTGATGCAGCAATCATATTGGAAACTTCTCTCACGTACAGTTGGTCTGGGCTTTTCTTCTAAGTCTTTTCCCAGCTAATATGCTTCCCTCTTGTGCAGATGGTGATGACTTTGATTTGCAGACAGCATCCTTTTGAAACACTCTCTTACTTTTGGCTTTGCAGTCATCTTTTTGGAGTAGCTTATTACTTGTTGCTGGCAGTAGACTTCTCTCTGGTCTGGTTTCTTGTTGTCACTACTGGCAGTACACTACTCTCTTATATGGAGCTGGTCTGTGAGTTTCTTGTTGTCACTATTTTGAAGGCTGATGGATGAGCATCTACTGTCATAATAGTGGAAAACTTGTGAGAAATATTTTTCTTTATCAGCAAAAGATTGAGGATTATATTTGAATGTGGTGTCAGTGTCTATGTGGCCAATATTAGGGTAGAAAAACCCTAAATGTATCTCCTGAGAATTTCCTAGTCACATTCACCTCATTCCTAATTTAGGATTGAATAGAACACCATTTGGTACTCTACAGAAACTGTATAAATCAAACACATACAGTCATTCATGCATATATCCTGTACCTAAATAGACACCAGTTAATAGCTACAATAGAGGCTATTTAATACCTACACTAATATCCCTACATCTACATACTGTATATCTTATTTTTCTAAAGTGGGAATTATTGCATCTTTAACACTGACTGATTTCCATTACATATGATTGTCATATATATTCAACAGTTACTGAGAAATACCAGGTAAATAGCTTAACATAATATTTAACAGCACTGTAGCAATGATAATTTAAAAGGATACCCCTCTTGAATTAAATAAGCAAGAAATAATTACCAATTTTAAAACTATGTTGTTTAATTATTTTATCTTAAGACCTAGAAATTCTAAAGATAAAATAATAATCTACAAATTTAGACTATTAAACTATAGGGTATATCATTCTGCTTAGTTTACCCGAGTCCTGTTAGCACCTATTGTGATTTTACATGGAATAGTATGATGAACAATGAAAACCTGCAGGGGTATACTATGGTACCATATACATGACCTTTAAAGTCGTCAATCCCCCGGCCTTAATCTTATAACCATTATAAGTTAAAATAATAACATAAATAAAAGAGTTACACACAGCTTTGGTATAAAATTTGGCCGCAGCCATTTTATTAACAACACAATTTAAATATTGAGTAATAAATATTTTCAAACATTTTCAAACATTTTTCCACAGAACATACCTGATGTTCATAAATAACATTACTGACAAATAAAACATAAACCACAGCGGTGCTAGTTCCCAAACCCACAAAAACAAGATGGCCGTTATTCAACAACTGGACTCAGCTATATCCCTGTTGAGTCCGTCCAAGTACACCTAAACTTTAATAGGGAACCCCTTGCCCCTATAAAACCAGTTGTCCACTCACCCCATGGAGAGGCAACTACTTAAAATCCTCCAAATCACTTGGCCATATTGCGTACCATATTTGTCTGGGAACTAGCACCCCCGCCTTGCTGCGACAAACACGAACAAGGAAGGAAAAACAAAGATTAGGGAGGGAGGGAGGGAGCACTTTCTAGAAAGGTTTGATAATTATTCTGATGACAGATTCTCCCGCTCTTTCTTTAAATGCGTAACAGCGCGTGCTAAGCCCGCCCCCTACAGTAAATAACCAATCACACCCAAGGCCTAATTCCTCCAACGGTCAAGTCCCCTTCCCGTTACTTCGAACTCCCAGGGGTTCCCTGACCTTTAAAGTCGTCAATCCCCCGGCCTTAATCTTATAACCATTATAAGTTAAAATAATAACATAAATAAAAGAGTTACACACAGCTTTGGTATAAAATTTGGCCGCAGCCATTTTATTAACAACACAATTTAAATATTGAGTAATAAATATTTTCAAACATTTTCAAACATTTTTCCACAGAACATACCTGATGTTCATAAATAACATTACTGACAAATAAAACATAAACCACAGCGGTGCTAGTTCCCAAACCCACAAAAACAAGATGGCCGTTATTCAACAACTGGACTCAGCTATATCCCTGTTGAGTCCGTCCAAGTACACCTAAACTTTAATAGGGAACCCCTTGCCCCTATAAAACCAGTTGTCCACTCACCCCATGGAGAGGCAACTACTTAAAATCCTCCAAATCACTTGGCCATATTGCGTACCATATTTGTCTGGGAACTAGCACCCCCGCCACCGACTGGACTGACCGAACAGCCCAGTCCCGCCAAACCCAATATTTTTCCCAAAGCTTCTTTTATATCGAAAATAAATAGCTGCAGCCCAAATTGGTTAAAATGAACACCATCTTTTAAATAAAATTCCTCAGCTCCATCTACTTCAAAATCTGGGTGGAAAACTACGCCTCCCCCCAACCTCTTAACAAAAGAGCTAATTATTTTGTTAATTTTTTTACGACTCTTTTCTAGCCTATCATAATCCCTCGCTGATCTCCAAACCAACCTAGGAGTAATCTGTGACCAAATTATTTTGATTTCAGGATGAAGTTCCTTTATGTTGCCCAGATCTCTTTTGATTCTTCTAACTAGTTCCTTTTGAGGAATCATACCTAAATCATTTCCCCCCAAATGCACTATCAAAACCTGAGGACGAGGAAACATTCTGCCAAAATCTAGAAACAACGGAAAAAAGAGTTCCCAGCACATCCCCCTAATCCCAAACCATTTGACCTCCCATTGATCCACAGGACACCCAAGCTGAAGGCCGCCCATTTTCTTACTGGCCTCAGCATTGGCCCAGTATATAAACGAATGCCCCATCACCCATACGATCTTTACACCTAAAATAAGAGAAAAAGGAGTGTTCAGGATGATTACAACTCAAACATTCCAAAACATACATTCTATTCAAGGTTTTTTTTTTTTTTTTTTTTTTATATCCTTAAATCAGGCCTAACATAAGATTTATAACGACTTGAACCCCATCTACCAATCTTTTTAACTATATCCTCTCTGAGACCTAACATAGCGGCTTCAGTAGCCGCTCCAATCCGGAAAGAATGAGATCCAAACTCTAAAGGATTAAGACCCAATAAAACAATTGAACCTCTTAAAATGGCTCTAAATTGATATTGTGATAAAAAAGAACCGTCTGAATGAACCAACAAAGGGCCATCCTGCAAAGGCCGTATGGACCCATAAAGCATCATTACCTGACATGGACATATTTCACCACCGCTAGGGAATAGCACTATGTTCTTGCCTTTCCCATATATGTCCGTTTTACTATTTCTCAGTAATATTTCTACTCTGTTATCATTCCATAATACATCTTCTTTTTGTAAACCACCTGACACTTTTTTGCTAGGGCTTACCAATTCCGAAACTCTAAATGCCCCAAAAAAGGCCAATACAAAGGCCGTTCTAAATAATATTAGTTCAAATCTTGATGCACAAATCTCTGTTAATACCACCCAAACTTTTTGAAGTAAAGAAAATGTAATAGGTCTTCTCTTATCTCTAACCTTTGTCTTTTTCTTCAAGCCTTTAAGAACCTGACGGACCCAAAAAACCTTTGTAACATCAGACAAACCTAATAAGCGAAATCTAAAAGCAAGGGCCGCCAATCTTCTTTCCATATTAGATGGTGACAAACCCACATTTCCCCAATGCCACATCCATTCCAATAAGCAACCCGTGACATCATCATACCCTTCTTTAATTTCAGATTGACATAACCACATTTCCCATTCCTTCCAAACTGATACATAGGACGTCCAAGTACCTGGAGCCAAAGATTTTTTAATTAATTCAGCCAATCCTCCGTCCCAAGCTTCCAAAGTTGGACGGGAAACGTCGCTCCAACTACGTCCGCCTGAGGCGCCAACTCTCGAAAGCGAGACCACTGTGAACGAGATAAAGAATCTGCTATCAAATTAAGCTTACCAGGGATATGTTTTGCCCTGACGAAAACATTCATACTTAAACATTTCAGGACTAGCACTCTTAATAAACGCAAAACTGGTAATGATGATGCAGATAAAGAATTAATAGCAGAAACAACACCCATATTATCTGTATGAAACAATATGGATTTATTCATCAAATCCACTTCCCACACAAACAGAGCCACCAGAATAGGAAATAGCTCAAGGAAAACTAGGTTCTTGGTTAAACCTAAATTGACCCACTCTTGAGGCCACACTTCAGCGCACCAATGCCCTTGAAAATAAGCCCCGAAACCAACACCCCCAGCTGCATCAGTTATCAAATCCAAATCAACATTAGAGACCCTAGCTTCCATGAATATTGCAACACCATTAAAATTTTTAAGGAATTCCAACCAAACCTTCAAATCATCCTTGTGACCTTTTTTAATCCTTACAAAATGATGAGGCTTACTAACACCAGACGTAGCCAATGACATTCTTCTAGAAAAAACTCTACCAATAGGAATGATTCTGCAAGCAAAATTCAACTTTCCAAGTAAAGATTGCATTTTTCTCAAAGTCACCTTACGGACCGCCAAAAATTGCTGAATCATTTCTGACAAATCCACAATCTTTTCCAGAGGCAGCCTACATTCCATACTTTCAGAATCTATTGTAATACCCAGAAATTTAAGGGCCGTAACTGGACCCTCAGATTTTTCCATTGCAATAGGAACCCCAAAATCAGATGCCATTGAATAAAAACAATCCCTTAATTTCAAACAAACGTCCGAATCATGGGGACCAACAAAAAGAAAATCATCCAGATAATGAACTACTGAAGAAAATCCAGACCTGAATTTAACAACCCATTCCAAAAATGAACTAAAGCATTCAAACAGAGAACAAGAAATAGAACAACCCATCGGGAGACATAAGTCAACGTAGAAAAAACCCTCAAAGCAACAACCCAGCAAATAATGTGAAGAAGGATGAACTGGAAGTAACCGAAAAGCCGCCTCAATATCTATTTTAGCCATTAAAGCGAATTGCCCAGCCTCTCTGACCAACTTAACCGCCATGTCAAATGATGTATAAGACACAGACGATAATTCATCCGGAATATCATCATTAACAGATCCACCTTTTGGAAATGATAAGTGGTGAATTAAACGAAATTTACCAGGCTCTTTCTTAGGAACCACTCCTAAAGGAGAAATACGCAAATGGGGGATAGGAGATATTTTAAAAGGACCTGCCATTCGACCCAAAGAAACCTCCTTCTCAAGCTTACTCCTAACAACCTCAGGCCATTCCCTAGCAGACTTAAGGTTACCCCTGTAATGAACAACGCCTCCCGAAGATGGAATTCTGAAACCAAACTCAAAACCATGTAGCAACAACAAGGCCTTATCACCACAACCTTTCTGTTTAGCGTAAAGTACGAGCCACAGCTCCATCCCGCTTAGCCTCACCGGAGTTAGTCCCTTTTTCAGGGAGCTCCTGTGTTCCTCCCAATTTGTTCTTTTTGAAACACTTACTGGAAGGGTGGGATCCACCACACCCAGAACATTCATGTCTGAATTTACATGATGCTCCCCATTTACAGAACTTTTCATTGAAAGCAAAACAGAAACCTTTTTGGCTGTTGCCGACGAACCGTTTTGAAGAGATCCGCCGGCACTCCCTCGAAAGGGCTGCGAAGACCTTAACGGAGTCATCACTTTTAGCCATAGACCCATATCACGATCATCCCATTTCATCTCAGGCTTAACCGACAAACGTTGTCTAAATTGTTCATCATAATACCACCAAGCCATACCACCATATGTTCTCTGAGCAGCTGCAATTTCATCTAAATAACAAAAGAGGGCCGCTCCTTGATCCGGGAACTTAACAGCAAATACACTAGCATAAATAACAAAAGCCTGGAACCAGTTAGTAAATGTTTTTGGTAATTTTCTGTAACGTCTTTTCCTTTCCTCCTCTTCCTTCTTGGCCGAATCCTTTTTTGAATCTTCAGGTATCTCAAAAGACTGATCAAGAGGAAGGAGGGAAAATAATTCAATAAAATCTCTCTTGTAAATCTTTTCTCTTAACTCTACCGTCAAATGCATGCCCAAAGGCCCAATAGAACACAAACAAGACCTGGCCAAAGCCGTGTCAGCAATCTTCAGCTCAGGACCCCCATCCGTTTTGTTATCAACATTAGTCCCCTTTTGCTGAGATAAACCGACCATTTGAGATTGGTGTACTGACCCTACATCCTTTATTCCCTCACCACCAATCCCTAATACCCTATTTTGGTTAACCAATTCTGTGGGAACCCATGAATTGGCGACTCCCCCCGTGACTTTTGTTCCTTCTAATTTGGCTAACAAGTCCCTTAAACCTGCTACAACAGTTATAGATAAGGGATCAGCATGCACACCAACTGTATCAACCCCCACATTCAGATTCACAACACCGGATCCCTCATTACCTGTACTCGGGTCCTGAGGCACTGCAGACTGAATCCTTTGAGATGCAGCCGTAACCTTCTCTGTATTCTGGAAACCAGTAGCCCTGGGATCCGTGTTAGTCATTAATTGCTGCCCTTTTTCCGTCTGTAAAAAAGAAACATGTGACAAACCCCCAGAAGGTGCCCAAATTCCAATGCCCCTACTAGCTGTAGACATACCCAACCTATTATACACTGAAACACCCTTACCCTTCTTAGCTGATGGGACCTCAAACCCTTCTCCCCTTAAATCCCCATACCTCTTGCGTTGTCTACCTCTACCTTGTATTCTCCCAATCCCAGACCTGTTTGGACGTTGAACAGAGTTAACCGAGCTATGACATGTATTATTAATACTCTGACCCATCATGCCCTGAAGACCAAAATTAAAATTGTTGGCCGTACTCACCCTTGTTTCTTCTCCCTTTGCATTAAAACGTTCCACCCCTGGAACGCCGTCCTCAATATCCAGCCTGATATTTTCCGTCCAAGATTCCTGAAGGCCATAAGCCTCCCCACTTAGGCCGTCATTTCCCACCATTAAAAGACCCTGGGAATTCTCAGGCCGTGACCCAGTTTCATTCCCATCTAAAAGAAAAACATCATTAGTGACAGGTAAATTTTTAATTACTTCAACATTCCTATCCCTCAAATTTCTTAACTCGCCCTTTAAAACTGGATCACCCGTGACCCTGACTGACGTATTAAACTGGCTAATAGTGTTAACTACATTGGGAGAAGGAGGAATAAAATCCTCCTCAGAAGAATCTAAATATAAATCTAATTCTACCACACCGTTATCAACCTCGGTATCATGATGACTATCGCTGGCTTCAGGCCTTTCAACCCTCTCGTCTAACACCCGATAAGCCTGATTTTCCGTATTATTGCAAGGTCTTAAAAAATGAGCCGACTTAGCAACATTATGTAACTGTTCTGGAACTGCCTCAGGTATTTCAATCGGCCCTGATACAATCAAACCCTCACCTTTCTTTTTCATTAAGGCGCTACCTAAACTACATATACTCGCTTGTTCGTTACCCTCACACAGAGAAATAGGCCTCGGCAGGCCGTCACTTTTACTAGCTTGCTTTTTCCCTCTCATTACTACTTTCTGGCCTAAATTGGCCGTCTTACCCTTAGGCAAAGAATCACCCTTCATTACAGGCTCAGTGAATTGTTCCGTAATGGAACAAGTGCTCCCGGACTGCGTCACATTATCAGCAAACTCCGCTCCGGTCTGCCGACTTCCGGAGCTCGAACTTGACTTCTTCCTCACAGACGCCTTTAACCCCGGACTGGGGCTGGATTTTCTCCGACCGCTATTACCCCCTTCAGCATCAGAACGAACTGGAGGCCTCGAACGCCTCGATGTTTTCGGAGCCACCTCAACGATATCCACTCTGGGTTCGACGACCGGGCTAAGCAATGGACGTAATTTTTCTTCGAGCCAGGTAGGGCCCATTTTTGCAGCTTCCAACTTAAGTTGGTCAAAAATCGCATCAAAATGCGACATCGCAGAATTACTAACTGAGCACAGCACTTTCTAGAAAGGTTTGATAATTATTCTGATGACAGATTCTCCCGCTCTTTCTTTAAATGCGTAACAGCGCGTGCTAAGCCCGCCCCCTACAGTAAATAACCAATCACACCCAAGGCCTAATTCCTCCAACGGTCAAGTCCCCTTCCCGTTACTTCGAACTCCCAGGGGTTCCCTTTTGTAAAAATATACATTTACATATAGGAACAGTAGTTTAATCATCATAGATATGTGAGAGTTTTCAGTAAATGCTGGAACAAGGATTAATTGACTCATTGTAAAGGTACTTGTTAGTAACCTTTACATGGTTATGTTCTATTACAAACTAAATTATAGCAATCAGCTTTAGTTCTGTTATTTTAAGATGGAGATTCTCTAGATGCAATTGTGCCTCTGGTATCTGATGTCAGTCATGGCTCTGCTTTTTGCTTTTGGTATCAGTCATTCCTTTTTTGTAATACCTGTTAACAAGAATAATATAAAATGTAAATCTACATATAATATATACATTAAAACTAACTTGGGGGTTGGTCTGTCCTGAATCTCTTACAGAATAAAATGGTGTTTGAATGGCCCAAGTTTTACAATACTCAATTCAGGTACAGACTATTTTGTTCTTAATGTTTAGCAAATAAGAGTGCCCAAATGGGAACACTCTGTTTCAAGCAAGTGACCCTCTCCCCCCCTTGGGCACAATTGTTGCTTAAAACAATTTTCTTTAAAGAAATGAGGATAGCTAAATATATTTGGGACCAAATGATATATTACTATCAGGAATGACACCAATGTCAATGCACTCACCGTAGTTGAAGGCAAACTTCCTATTTCCTTTATGTCCATAGATGAGTGTTTGCGGTGCATTTGCTGCTGTTTTATTCCATTTCCTGAGTGTTTTTCCTGTGGAGCCTGAAACACACTTTCTAGGGAAGACAGTTTAGTGAGAATGATCTTATATTCTGCATTTAATTTGCTCCAAGTGTATTTTTGTTTATCCAAAGAATGTGGAAAATTACCTTCACCGTGTGGATAGTGTGAACACAGCATCAGTGTAAAACCATTGACTGTGTCCATTATGTTATCCCATTTTTTGCTCTGTAAAATTTTTTTTAAAGCATTTAGCTCTAGAAGATTTGACATTTCTAGGCCTTTTTCTGGTGGATTATTTGCATTTTTTAAATTTGCAGAGTTGTTGGTTGGGAATTTGGCTCCCAGAACAGTGGCTGATTTTTACATGTTCACACTAAGAATATTTATAGATTCCACTGAATTACCCACAACCATGAGTGTTTTAGGGGATTGTGTGTCAAAGGTTTGAAAATGAGTCAGGCATGCTGTTAGATGCCTCACACTTATATTTTCTAACTGTGTATTCTGACCACCAGTAGGAGGACACACAGATATTGCAACAGCAGGGGATTTATTTATGTTTTTAAGTTCTCCATTGTCACTATATACTGTATCCATAATAATGGAACAGTCATCCCCTGTGAGTTTGCTATTAGCTTTACTTGTGGCAAGAGGTAAATCATAGCTGAATTGGCTAGATGAAATGCATTCCCCACCACTCCTTACTGTATCATTATTGTCTGTTAAACATGCAAATGTGAAGGTGGAGGAATCATCATTATTTTTAGCACAAATAACTGAAGTGCTTTGCTGCAGCACATTAAAGCACTTGGAATTTTCAGCAGAATTCCCCAATTTAATATTTTCCAATTAATTTTGTACCACAGAATATGCAAAACATATTTGATCCTTTTCTTTTTCTGTTTCAAATAATTTTTCTTTGCAAATCTCTAATTCTTTTTCTGCATTTAAGCAGTTTTTATCATTCTCCTATTTGGATTTGTTAATTTCACAATTGAGGGATGTTAGAGATTGCACTTGAATTTCTAATGTGTCCATCTCTTTTTCTTTTTTGTTTATTATATTTTTGGAACTTTGCAGTTCATTTTTCAATGTTTCTATTTTGGCATTCATTGCCAAGCATGCTGCAAAGATACTTGCAACTGCTTTTCCTTTTGTCTTTTTGGACTTTTGTGAGATATTAATCTCTTTTTTAAATACATCCTGGACATATTTCCAGGGATTCTCTTTGTCATAAACATCACAAGCATAATCATTACTTTTATGGCTTGTGATGTAAGTAGCTACAAAGCTTTCCAAAGCAGATAATGTAGCCATCTTGAGTAAAAAAAACTTAAAATAAAATTAATTGATTCCCTTGTTCTTTATGTTTGTATATCCTCCCCAGTAAGTTGTCCGGCACTTACAGGTTCTTCTAATATACTTATATGCTTTAAAATATTATTTGGGAAATTTTAATTTTCAGTGTAGATCCTCTCCCTTATGTTCACTAGTCGTAAGGGTTACTCTAATCAAACACTTTTTAAACAAAGAACTATATCGTGATTTTTTTAGCGTGGGGTAGGTTTTAAATCCTTTCCATCACCTAATATCCTAACCCCGTTAGGTTTTCTTCCTTGACAGAGATAGGCGTTGTTCAAAATTATACTGAATTTCTCACAGACAAAATTATTTATTAGAACAGTTTCAAAACAGCAAATCACATAATATACAATACTTTAGGCGTATATATTAATGCAATAGTAATTGTTTAATTTCAAGGTGACAATGTAGCTATGTCCACAAGATTTTAACTATTTATTTACATAGCTTACTGTGGCTCATTGGAAAAATTAACAATTCAATACTAATTAATCCAGATGTACATACTTATAGTACATGACCATGCATGATATAACTATATAAATGCTGGCTTATTGTTTTAATTAGAGGGGCCACAATACAATATTTCTATAGTATGGGACTAGATATTTCTATATCAAAGCAACATGTGCAGCTTACAAGTAAAATGACTAGAATTTTATTCCGCACAAATGTGTGACTATTGCATAAACATATATAAATGTATATTTAAACTAAAATAAATATTAAAATAAAATAAATATTATAACCAAATTTAATCAATGAGGATTCTTTGAATAGAAGTAATCGTTCCAAAAAGATATAACTTACTATTAGAACAATAAGCAGAATATGCTATGATTCTGTTATTGGTGATGACTGAAACAGCCCAATACATCTAATAGCCTCATCATATGTATAAAACATACATGCCATATCTTATACCTTAATGGACACAACAAGTTCTAATACCCGAGCGGTCGCCAATTATTGAAGATTAATTATTAATTTTGGAATATAATATTTATATTAATAATAATAATAATAATAATAATTATTTATGAAAGAATTTGCTTGTGAGAAAGGCAGCTTAATATAACAACTTTTATTAGTCACAGCACCCAAAAACTTAGATCACACGATATAATATTCTATGCTTCTTTATATGGTACCATTAATATGAGTTACATTAAATACATTACATAAAACACATTGACATAACTGCATACAATTTCTTACATCAAATCCAAACAGACATAAAAACAACCTTATAGCTATAAAGTAAATAGGTGCATAATATAATTACTTTTGAGGCCCAGTAAGAGCTTGTAACCTCTCTCTCCTTCCTTTCCTTTCTTCTCCACTCTTCTCTCCCTTCTCCCTATACCTTATATACCTATAATGACAGGCCTCTTCAGCTAATACAACCCAAAAATGGATAATGATGGATGCTTTGAGTTGGCTAAGAGTGTGATTGGTTCATAAGAGCTGAATTTGTATCTCTGCACTTTACCTATTTCTCTATGCTATTTCTAACTTTTGGACAGCTGCGCACATGGCTTCTGACTTTTTCACTAAACTATTTTACTGCTTTATTTTTGTCCATGAACAGGTGTGTCATTGAGAAACTTTCAGCAAGCTGAACACTAAGCAGTCACATCACACACATACATATATATAATTTGATCATATTTAGCAAATTACTTATATTGTAACATTCTACAAATGATACCAAGATAATTAAGCAAATTTGATAAAAAAAAGTAAATAGGAAAGTTGTTAAAAAAAATTATGCTCTATCTCAGTCATGAAATAATTCACTTTAGGTTTCATGTCCCTTTAAGTGGAAACAAACCTATTGAATCAAATATCATAAGAAATTTAAAAAACAACTTTAATCTCAAATAAGACCAATACACAAACATTTACATCCCTGCAATACATTTTTAATAATACTAATAATTTATAGTGTGTACAAAACAAGGGACATAAAACTCAATTTATTTATTTATTTTTGTTCAAGATATATACAGCATACTATTAAAAAAAAGCAACTTTCTAATTTGTTTCTGTTATTGGAAAGTTAGCCAGTGAATGTAAAAAGTCCAACAACTACATTGCAATAATAAATAATGATTATTGTTATGGTCATAATTAAAGGGACAGCAATCATGAGATTGTGAAATAAAATACTTAAAGGAACACTGTACCCAAAATTTTTCTTTTGTAATTCAGATAGAGCATGCAATGTTAAGCAATTTTCTAATTTACTCCTATTATCAATTTTTCTTTGTTCTCTTGCTATCTTTATTTGAAAAAGAAGGCATCTAAGCTTGTTTTGGGTTCAGTACTCTGGACAGCACTTTTTTATTGGTGAATTAATTTATCCACCAATCAGCAAGGACAACCCAGGTTGTTCACCAAAAATGGGCCGGCATCTAAACTTACATTCTTGCATTTCAAATAAAGATACCAAGAGAATGAAGAAAATTTGATAAAAGGAGTAAATTAGAAAGTTGCTTAAAATGTCATGCTCAATCTGAATCACGAAAGAAAAAATGTGGGTACAGTGTCCCTTTAATTATGCACAGTAAAACAAGTTTGCAATATACTTAATTTTTTATTTGCTCCCTTTTACTGTAGTTTAAGGGGCCAAATTTTCTGGCTCGCCAGAAACAGCAGTTACGAAGCAGCGGTCTTAAGACCGTTACTCCTTAACTGGTCCGCCTGCTCTGAGGCTGCGGACATCAATCCACCCGATCCTATACGATCGGGCTGATTGACACCCCTTGCTAGCGGCCGATTGGCTGCAAATCTGCAGGGGGCGGCATTGCACAAGCAGTTCACAAGAAGCGTCTGCTGTCAGCATTCATTGATGTCTGTGGAACATGATCCGCTGAGCGGATCATGTTGGACAGACCGATGATAAATCGCCCCCAAAGTCTGTAAATTATGGATTTTCCAGTCCTAAAAAATAAAATAATGCATAGGCAGGTTTCACAAGCTTTACCTTGCCATCCAACAGCCCTAATTTGCAATTTGTTATCTTTTCATTTCTGCTGAGACCAAAAACAATAGTTTTGATCTTTGTTAACACAATGATAGTTGCAAGCCATGTCTTGTACAGCCTCTAGTCCGGATATCCTCCTCCAAATAAGGAAAGTTGTGGTTAGAATTTGACCATTAAAAAAACAATAATAGCAAATGAGGTGTTAATTATTCTAACTCAACCATATTTAAGACAGAGTATGTCCAAAATATTGCCAAATTACCTTCAAAAATAAATGTGCTGATATTTTTGTAATGTAAATTGGAAACAACTTGAAGGTTGGATGACTGCAACGTAATATTCTGCACCAGCGTATGTCTGAGTCCTCAGTGCTTTCAGGAATGCACTACTGCAGGCATATCATTTATTCTTGCTCTTAAAGGGACATTCTGGTCAAAATGTAAATGCACATAGATGAATTACATCTTTGAATAGAACCATATTTGCAATATACATGTATCTGCAAAATGCTTCTAGTAAAAAATATTACTGTGTTAGTGTTACATTTATTATCGGCACATGCATGTGAAGCATAGCTAGATATTCTCAGTGCACCAGTATTTTGAAATACTACAGCTGCTCAGAACACCAGTGGGGCTTGTGTCATGTCAGAAATTAACAAATTGAGTCATTACCAGATGGTACAAGTACCTTATGTTCTATGAGAAAGTGCTGTGTTTAAAAAGCTGGTGAACGGTGCATACTTAAATACACCTTTGAAACAGCTATAGTTTTTATAAGAAGCATTGTTGCTAATACATGTAGAATACAAAATGCTTGTATTCAAAACTGAAATGCATCTGTATGGATTCCAATTTTGGCTGGAATGTCACTTAAGCTACGTTATAAGTTCTAAGGAGAAATGGTTATGAGTAGCTTATTCAAAGAAAGAAAAAAATGTGCTTTGTATTACTGAATAGAGAATTGTCATTTGCATTGCTTTATAATATATGATAAGTACAGTAGATTACCAAATGAAAGAGAAAAAATGTTTTTCTGTATTTCTGAATAAAGAATTTTCATTGCTTTACTTTATTATAGTATTTTATGTAAAAGTATAATGATTTTAAAACAATAAATAAAACTATATAGTATGAATTATATAGAAATGCATATACTCAAGGCTACAATTGTTTTTTATACTAAGTGATGTCATTGGAATAGAATGTAGAAGTATAAATATGTCTGAACAGACGAGAAGGATAAAGTTATCAAGAATATTTGGTTACTAATAAGGTTATAATTTGGTATGTTATGTTCTGAGTTTTTATATAAAGCTTAAAGGGACAGTCTGGTCAAAATTAAACTTTCATGATTCAGAAATGGTATGCAAATTTAAACAACTTTTCAATTTACTTTTATCATCAAATTAGCTATGTTCTCTTGGTATTCTTTGTTAATTTCTAAGCCCTTGAATGCCGCCTATTATCTCAGTGCATTAAGACAGTTTTTCATGGCTAGACAGTGCTAGTTCATGTGTACCATATAGATAACACTATGCTCACTCCAGTGGAGTTATTTATAAGTCATCTCTGACTGCCTAAAATGCAAATATGTAAAAAGAACTGAGATAAGAGGAAGCCTGCAGAGGCTTAGAGACAAGGTAATCACAGAGGAAAAAAGGGTATTAGTATAACAGTGTTAGTTATGCAAAACTGGGGAATGGATAGTAAAGGGATTCTCTGGGGCCTATTTACCAAAAATGTCTGTCCGACATGATCCGATCAGTTGATCAGGTCCGACAGACATCGCTGAATGCAGAGAGAAATACGCTCTCCGCATTCAGCATTGCACCAGCAGCTCTTGTGAACTGCTGGCGCAACGCCGCCCACTGCAGATTTGCGGCGAATCGGCCGCTAGTAGGGGGTGTCAATCAACTCGATCGTATTTGATCAGGTTGATTTCACACAATCTCTATCCGCATCCTCAGAGCAGGCGGACAGGTTATAGAGCAGCAGCTCGCCAGAAACACGGCCTTTCAAGCGACATATCTTTTTAAACAATAAACATTCTGGAGTAGACTGTCCCTTTAATTAGATTTAACTCTGTGTATTTTGGAAACTAACTTTTTATTTTCTGTAAACTAAATTTACTGCATAATAATAAATATTTGAAAATTCCAACATTATATTCTCCCAAATTATTTCTTAAATAATAAATAATAGTAAAAATGATATCACATAAGAAGTGAGACCTTTTCTTTACCAAAATATATTTGAGGTTTGTGCCTGAAATCTAAATTTCAGAATAACTTTTCTCTAAGATAATATAAAGTAAAATACGTGTGAACCCTTACAGCACAGTTAGGGCTAATTAATAATAAAATTAACAGCGCTGTGACCGGCCAAATGTTTTTGTCAAAGACATGACGAGATTTGACGAGATTTGAGGACTGCCTTTAATGATGTCACAAAGGAGAATAAAAATGAGTTTTACAGAAAAGGTTGGTAAGATTTGATTTCTAAATCATTATAATTCATATTA
This sequence comes from Bombina bombina, assembly GCF_027579735.1. NCBI lineage: Eukaryota > Metazoa > Chordata > Amphibia > Anura > Bombinatoridae > Bombina > Bombina bombina. The sequence continues at coordinate 64,870,881 of NC_069504.1, read as the reverse complement.
CAAAGTTTGTTTATATAAAGTTTAGCATAATTTATATAACCCTTTAATCTAACGTAATACTGCATAAAATGTAATTTCATAGTTTACTATCTCTTTAAAAAGATAGATAATGCCTTTACTACCCATTCACCAGCTTTGCACAACCAACACTGTAATAGTAATATACTTTATAACCTCTAAACCTCTTATCTCAGTGTGTTTTATAAGCTTTTACAACAAGACAGTGCCAGTTCATGTGTGCCATATACAGTATCTCACAAAAGTGAGTACACCCCTCACATTTTTGTAAATATTTTATTATATCTTTTCATGTGGCAACACTTAAGAAATGACACTTTGCTACAATGTAAAGTAGTGAGCCTGTGTAACAGTGTAACTTTGCTGTCCCCTCAAAATAACTCAAAACACTGCCATTAATGTCTAAACCGTTGGCAACAAAAGTGAGTACACCCCTAAATGGAAATGTCCAAATTGGGCCCAATTAGCCATTTTCCCTCCCCGGTGTCATGTGACTCGTTAGTGTTACAAGGTCTCAGGTGTGAATGGGGAGTAGGTGTGTTAAATTTGGTGTTATCACTCTCACACTCTCTCATACTGGCCACTAGAAGTTCAACATGGCACCTCATGGCAAAGAACTCTCTGAGGATCTGAAAAAAGAATTGTTGCTCTACATAAAGGTGGCCTAGGCTATAAGAAGATTGCCAAGACCCTGAAACTGAGCTGCAGCACGGTGGGCAAGACCATACAGTGGTTTCACAGGACAGGTTCCATTAAGAACAGGCCTCGCCATGGTCGACCAAAGAAGTTGAGTGCACGTGCTCAGCGTCATATTCATAGGTTGTCTTTGGGAAATAGATGTATCAGTGCTGCCAGCATTGCTGCAGACGTTGAAGGGGTGGTGGGGGTCAGCCTGTCAGTTCTCAGACCATATGTCGCAAACTGCATCAAATTGGTCTGCATGGCTGTCGTCCAAGAAGGAAGCCTCTTCTAAAGATCATGCACAAGAAAGCCGCAAACAGTTTGCTGAAGACAAGCAGACTAAGGACATGGATTACTGGAACCATGTCCTGTGGTCAAATGAGACTAAGATAAACTTATTTGGTTCAGATGGTGTCAAGCATGTGTGACGGCAATCAGGTGAGGAGTACAAAGACAAGTGTGTCTTGCCTACAGTCGAGCATGGTGGTGGGAGTGTCATGGTCTGGGCCTGCATGAGTGCTGCCAGCACTGGGGAGCTACAGTTCATTGAGGGAACCTTGAATGCTAATATATACTGTGACATACTGAAGCAGATCATGATCCCCTCCATTCGGAGACTGGGCCGCATGGCAGTATTCCAACACACCTCCAAGACCCCAAAACACACCTCCAAGATGACCACTGCCTTGCTAAAGAAGCTGAGGGTAAAGGTGATGGACTGACCAAGCATGTCTCCAGACCTAAACCCTATTGAGCATCTGTGGGGCATCCTCAAATGGAAGGTGGGGGAGTGCAAGGTCTCTAACATCCACCAGCTCTGTGATGTCGTCATGGAGGAGTGGAAGAGGACTCCAGTGGCAACCTGTTAAGCTCTGGTGAACTCCATGCCCAAGAGGGTTAAGGCAGTGCTGGAAAATAATGGTGGTCACACAAAATATTGACACTGTGGGCCCAATTTGGACATTTCCACTTAGGGGTGTACTCACTTTTGTTGCCAATAGTTTAGAACAACAATAAAGGGGAGCAGAGTAAGCTAATATTGTGTAAACGATTTTCTAATGAAATAAAGCTGATAATAGGACGCTATAAATATTGAAGGTCAAAATGAAATAATCAATGTAGATAACAATACAAATATAAAGGGTCTGTCTTACCAAAATGCTAGAGAGTCTCTACTATAATGTGATAAAAATATGAAAGCGCTTACTTGATGTGGAAGAAAAATCTGTTGTGTTTTAGAACAAATGGAGGGGCAATCTAGAAATTCATAAATTGGATCCTTATAAAAAATATAACAACATATTAGGAAGACAATGTGACAAATATAAATAAAACCAGTGAGGCTAAAACTGGATTATAATAATATATTTATTTTATAAAATGTATAAAAATAGCAGATCTAAAGTGCTACTGATAAAATGTAAACGTATGGTTAACAGCAACCTGAAATAGTGTATACAGCTATGATTCCTGAGTAACTTGTAAATAGGTAAAAACAAGTCCTAATAAAACACAATAATGACGGTGCAATTAAAAATTTGTTCAAACACATAAATACATTTGTTGTGAATCACACTGCAGTGGATTAAATAGTTCTTTTGGGTTGAAACTTCAAAAACTCAGTCTTATTGAGATATAAAGTTCAAAATCCAGATGTGGTATAATGATGTATACGGAATAACAAATAAGGTCTTTCTAGTTTTACCTGTACGATGTTAACTTCAAATCTGTGTTTGAAACAATGTTGCGATACCTTTGTTTGGTATGGAGGATTTGTTAAACTTTGTGATTGCGATCCGTTGAGGTAAATCTTTATTCTACTTAGACTTCCGAGTCATATGAGGTGACAGTGTGCTGTAGTAGAGTTAAGTAGTGGAGCGTTGATAGGGCAATATTACCAAGCCTCTATGCTTCCTCTGCGAATTTTTGATTAGACCAGATTGGTTTTTATTCTTTTTACAAGCAGTTGGCTCTTTATTAGCTACTATCGCAGCTTCCAAATAAAGAGAGATGGATAATCTTAGAGTCCGCTATTAGTAATAGCTATTAAGCCAACTACTACAACATGAAGCCGTATGCTCTTTTTTAGCTACTATCGCAGCTTCCAAATATCGAGAGATACGTAAAAGTCCAAGAGCAACAGTTTTTAACATAAGATCGTGGTTCAAAGTATATAATAAGCTGAGATGCAGCTATAAGCTTCCTGAAGTGGGGAAATCTACGCCCCAGGCCAAAACGTGTAGATTTGCTCCTATTATCTCCTATTATCAAATTTTCTTCATTCTCTTAGTATCTTTATTTGAAAAGCAAGGATGTAAGTTTAGATGCCGGTCCATTTTTGGTGAACAGCCTAGGTTGTTCTTGCTGATTGGTGGAAAAATTCACCCACCAATAAAAAAGTGATGTCCAGAGTACTGAACCAAAATTTGTCTGGCTCCTTAGCTTAGATGCCTTCTTTTTCAAATAAAGATAGCAAGAGAACGAAGAAAAATTGATAATAGGAGTGCATTTGAAAGTTGCTTAAAATTGCATGCTCTATCTGAATCACGAAAGAAAAAAATTGGTTTCAATGTCCCTTTAAGAGATGTTAACAAGGAAAGGGAAGTTTCCAGCGCCTGGGATGTGTATATACCTGCTACACTATAAAGAAGACCCCCTAATAGATCTGGTAAGAAAGGTACAATGTTGGATATATAGGAGCGCCAAAAAGGCTAAGGTATATCACAGGACTAGTTATTAATCACGTCCTGGTTGGTATCAAATTGACCAACCAAGGTACAACTAATGTTCACCAATAGACCTTACAATCAATAGGTATAGAGTCACTATTTATTAAAATCCAAACATAACAACCAATTATGGTTGTGAGGAATAAATTACTATATAAAATCACAAAAATAGATAATAAACCTATACAAATGAGTCTAAACCTTTAAAAATAGTTGAAAATAGTTAAAAATAGTTTTTAAGGCAATGATGACATTAAACCTAGGGGATTGGACCAATGTGAGTGGTTAAACTTGCATTGTTAGTCCAAAGCGTTATAGTGATCCAATTTGCTAATGTGTGATATTTGTGAAACAAGAAAACACTCTGTGGTGATTTAAGTGGAAAAAGTATTCATATGTGAAAAATCATATGTGAAAAATGATAAACTTAAATGCAAACTAGTGGAGACAAAAAACACAATAATTCAGTGACCATATGAACCCTACTTGAACAATACCGGTATGTTCTTCTAAATAAATAATAACGTGTGATTAGTTTAACCACTTACATTGGTCCAATCCCCTAGGTTTAATGTCATCATTGCCTTAAAAACTATTTTTAACTATTTTCAACTATTTTTAACGGTTTAGACTCATTTGTATAGGTTTATTATCTATTTTTGTGATTTTATATAGTAATTTATTCCTCACAACCATAATTGGTTGTTATGTTGTGATTTTAATAAATAGTGACTCTATACCTATTGATTGTAAGGTCTATTGGTGAACATTAGATGTACCTTGGTTGGTCAATTTGATACCAACCGGGACGTGATTAATAACTAGTCCTGTGATATACCTTAGCCTTTTTGGCGCTCCTATATATCCAACATTGTCCCTTTAAGAGATATTCTAACAATGTATGGTCTTCCCATGATAGGGCCAATGCTAGATTTTATTTTCATGAAAGGCAGTAGCAACATAATGAGGCTTCCAGGTTCAGTCCTTTACTTAAAGGGATATGAAACACATTTTGTTTCATGATTCAGATAGAGCATACCATTTTAAACAACTTTTGAATTTACTTCTAATATCAAATTTGTCTCATTCTCTTTGTATCCTTTGTTTAAGGAGCAACAGTGCACTACTGGGATCTAGATGAGCACATATGGGGAGCCAATAACAAAAGGCATATATGTGCAGCCACCATTCAGCAGCTAGCTCTCAGTAGTGCTTTACTGCTCCTCAGCCTACCTAGGTATGCTTTTCAACAAATGATAGAAAAGGGAACAAAGCAAATTAGATAATAGAAGTAAATTGGAAAGGTGTTTAAAATGACACGTTCTATCCAAATTATGAAAATATAATTTTGACTTTACTCTTTGTTTAAAAGGATACTAAACCCACATTTCTTTCTTTCATGATTCAGATAGAGCATGACATTTTAAGCAACTTTCTAATTTACTCCTAGTATCAATTTTTCTTCATTCTTTTGCTTTCTTTATTCGAAAAGCATAAATGTAAATCTTAGGAGCTGGCTCATTTTAGGTTCAGCACCCTGGATAGCGCTTTATTATTGGCGGCTACATTTAACTGCTTTTCAAATACAGATAACAAGAGAATGAAGAAAAATTAATAATAGGAGTATTATTATTATTATCATTTATTTGAATAGCGCCGCCAAATTCCGTAGCGCTGGGTACAATGATAGGGGTATACAATGACAAGGATTTGTGATAAAATATGAAACATAACAAAACTAAACAAATCTAGTACAGGAGGAAGAGGGCCCTGCTCGGGAGAGCTCACAGTCTACAGGTTTAGGGTGCAGAGACATAAGGTTGGGGTAGCTTATCACATTGGTTGTAGTTGCAACAGTGAGTCAGGCAGTTCATGTATTAGTTTGGTTCGGATGAGGTATGGAGGAGAGATGGTAAGCCTCTCTGAATAGGTGGGTTTTCAAGGAGCGTCTGAAACTTTACAAGGTTGGAGACACTTTTATGGAGTGGGGTAGACAGTACCAGAGGACAGGAGCAGCACGTTCGAAGTCTTGGAGGCAGGAGTGGGATGTAGAGATAACAGGAATGGAGAGACATAGGTCAGAGATTGATCGAAGAAGACGGGATGGGAAATATTTCACAATGAGAGAGGAAATATAGTTGGGAGTTAGACTGTTGAGTGCTTTGTAAGTTAGGGTTAATACTATAAATTGTATTCTGGAGTGTATGGGGAGCCAGTGTAGAGACTGCCAGAGTGGAGCAGCTGATGTAGATCGGCGACTTAGGTGGATGAGTCTAGCAGAAGCATTCATAATAGATTGGAGGGAGGAAAGGCGGTGTTTTGGAAGGCCACTTAGGAGTAGATTGCAATAATCAATATGTGACAAAATGAGGGAATGAATAATTATTTTTGTAGTTTTTTGAGTAAGGAAGGGACAAATTCTGGAAAAGTTGCGTCGGTGTGAACGGCAGAATTTGGTAAGTGCTTGTATATGTGGGTTGAATGTGAGCTCTGAGCCTCGTGTGACCCCAAGACAGCGGACTTTGGGTGAGGTGTTGAGAATAGAGTCTCCAACCATCATTGAAATGTCAGGTGTTGGATGTCTCGAAGAGGGGGGAAAAAGAAGCAGCTTAGTTTTGGACAGATTGAGTTGAAGGTAGTGTGAAGACATCCAAGAGGAAATTGCAGAGAGGCAGTTGGAAATCTGGTTGAGTAAAAAGGGAGAGATATCAGGAGAGGAAAGATAGATTTGGGTATCATTAGCATATAAGTGGTACTGGAATCCAAAAGAGGCTATAAGTTTTCCGAGGGAGGATGTATAGAGAGAGAAAAGCGAGGGGCCCAAGACAGAGCCTTGCGGTACTCCATTTGAGTGAGGCATAGGATCGCAAGATACGTTGTTAAAGGAAACTGAAAACGAGCAGTTTGAGAGATATGAGCAAACGAGGAGAGGGCTGTGTCTCGAATGCCAAATGAATGTATTATTTTTGGGAGGAGAGGATGGCTGACTGTGTCAAAAGCAGTGGATAGGTCAAAAAGAATTAGTAAGGAGTAGTGGCCTTTAGCTTTAGTTGATAACAGGTCATTTGTTACTTTAGCAAGAGCAGTTTCTGTTGAGTGTTTAGGGCAGAAACCAGATTGTAGTGGATCAAGTAAGGAGTTAGTTTTGAGAAATTGAGTTAGCCAATTACAGATCAGTCATTCCAATTATTTTGAAGCAAAGGGAAGTAAGGAGACCGGTCGATAGTTAGAAGGTGTGGAGGGGTCAAGCAAGGGCTTTTTTAGGATTCGTATGATTGACGCATGCTTGAATGTATCAGGAAATGTGCCAGCCGTGAGAAATTGGTTAAAGAGATAAGTTAGGGTAGGGGTTAGTGAAGCAGAGAGAGAGGGAAGAAGTCGTGAAGGAATAGGGTCAAGTGGGCAGGTTGTGAGATGAGCCAAGGATATGAGTACAGAGACTTCTTCCTCTGTTACAGAAGGGAAGTAGCATAGAGTAAATTAGAAGATTGCTTAAAATTGCATACTCTATCTGAATCATTAAAGAAAAAAATTGGGTTTAGTATCCCTTTAAGCGGCATTAAACCGTGAAACACCCCTTGTTATTGTGTAAACAATTTGTTTATCCCACACTCCCCAGATAACACAAAACATGTAACCTAGGTTTTCATAATGCAGCAAATTGCCAGAACCATCTATTTCATCTGCAACATTTTCAGGTTACAGGATTTGCTTTTTACACTCCGCTTAATGTTTAATGCCCACCCCTTGACTCGCGCAACCAATCGTGTGAGAGAAGGGACTGTCAATCACAGAGAGCAAGCAAGCTTTTCTCAGAGGGAAGCAGGCTCACATGTCTTCGTACATGGAGCCCTGGGTGGTAATCATTTATTTTTCTTTAGAAAACTTATGCAGCCCATTGCTCATAATCCCTGTATACAGTTAGAAAAATCCATGCTTTACGAATTTCCATTTAAATATTCATTGCCACTTTTTTATAATACAATTATGTTCTGCTTATTTTAAAGATGCTGATATAATACTAGATAATGGAACAGTATATGTTTTTTTAACACTTTTATTTCTTTTTTAAAAAAAAAAATGTACACAGATTTTCATGATCTCTTAATTACAGTTATTTTACATATTCTTGTTTTTTTCCCATCAGTCTGAGAGGATTTTGTTTTGGGGAAAAATTATTTTTCTGTCAACTCATTCACTGAACAAACCAGATTTGTCTAAATGTGTTCTAGAATCAATCTGGCAGCAGTAAAAAGGAAACCAACTATATGCTTAGTGCTGTCACTGTTGGAAATTATATTTTTAAGCATGTCTTGTTTGTCTAGAAGCTGCCAAACATATCCCACTGAAGCTCACAGAAACTGGCTGCAAACTACTTTTGAGTTTCATACTTTGGGTAATGCAGAATTAAAATGTGATATATTCTGCAATCCTTAACCAACAAACCCGTAGTTGCAAATATATTTGTGTCAGATCATTAATAACAAAATAAAATAATTTAAAACAATGTGTGTTCTTAGTTTGGAAATGTAAGTAATATTGGACTTAAAATAATGCTAAAAAATGTAACTTTTTTTAAGGTAGAGAGGCTGATAACCTTCTGCCATAAAAAACAATTTTTGTATCAGTGTTTAGAATGACACCATAGACTTCTCATTTGAGTATATATGACAGATGTGAAAGTAATCATGAACTAATAAGCTGTTCTGGATACTTCGGTAACAGAAAAAAAAAAGTTTCAACAATATCCAGATGCACAAAATATTACATAGTTCCAAGCAATTATTTTCTTATAAGTAAATGAACAAACAAAAAATAGAAACCAATGGGATACATGTTAGATATGGTGATATATTAAAAGCAAATATTACACTTAGAAGAATATGTAGATGTTTTATGTTTTCCAATCATTTTAGCAGCTTATATATTAAAAATATAAGTGTAAAGGTTTCTATAAAGTTTCTATAAAGTTTGAACTAGTTTTCTATATATCTCTGTTTGTGCAAACCCTTTTAGATAATCCTGTATTACACACATATTTGTTTGGGCAGTCTCATTCTTCGCCTGTTTTATATCTATTCCTAATTTTCCTCAGCAAGAAATGTAGATAAGGGAAAAACTTGAGTTCAAACATGGCTGTGCCCATTACTTTATAGAATCTCAGGTTAATTTAAAAAATGGTTTTTTTTTTACAAGAAATGGAGACAAAATAAATAATGAAAGTATATTGCAAAGTTTTCAACTATACTTTTTTAAACATTTTATATTAAATCTCATTCAGTTTAAAATCCCTTTGAAACTCAACTTAATTTCCTGATAAAGGGCCAGATAACAAATTTTAGTATTTTACTTGCTTGCAAACCCTGACACAAGTGAACTTTTAATGCGTGCGGGGTAGAGCAAAAGCTTATGGGTGCTAACTTCTGGACTTCGGATATCATGACTGTGCTAAATTCTTCTCCCCATAGACTTTAATGGAGCATGCAAAAAAAAAAAAATGTAATACTTACACGGTAACACAACACGCATTAGACCAACTGTGCTAATCCAAAAGTAGTTATACATATTTTACATTCCAATGTTCTTCACATTCAAGAAAATGTTCTATTCATGTTTTTCACATAGAAGAAAATATTATATGTATATATTTATACATTATAAAGTATATTAATATAACAATGTTAGTTGTAAAAAGCTGGGGCGTGTGTAGTTAAAGGTGTTATCTATCTTTTTAAACATTAAAACATATCAAGTAGACTGTCCCTTTAAAAATGTGTCCATCAATCCTAAGTATAAGGACATTTATCTGAGTCTGCAACTTTCTACACAGTGGGCTACATTCATGAAGGCTCGTTAGGCTGCTTTCTTATTAAAGGGACATTAAACCCAAATTTTCTCTTTCATGATTCAAAAAGAGAATACAATTTTAAACAACTTTCTAATATACTTCTGTTATCTAATTTGCTTCATTCTCTTGATATTCCTTCCTGAAAAGCATATCTAGATAGGCTCAGTAGATTCTGATTGGTGGCTGCACATATTTGCCTCATGTGATTGGCTCACCCATGTGCATTGCTATTTCTTTAACAAAGGATATCTAAATATTGAAACAATTTAGATAATAGAAGTAAATTGGAATTTTGTTTAAAATTGTATTCTCTGTCTGAATCATGAAACAAAATTTTTGGGTTTAATGTACCTTTAAGGTTAGATTATGTTTAAAATGTATTGAGTCTAACTTCTTTTCTTTCCTGCCATTAACAAATTCGTTTTAATTGCCCATTACACAATATCTCACACAGCAAACAAGAGAAAAACAATCACTTCAACAGCAATGCTTTGGAAACAGGTTTGCAAAATGTGTTTTGTAAATGTGTATATTTTCTAAATATTTGAATGTCTGTTTTCTTATGATGAAGTAATATCACTAGATAGAAAATACTTTTTTAGAGAAAAGCCTCCTTGCTTGTTAAGTCCAAACTCGTTCACGGTAGCACTTACTGAACTTAAGGTCACTAATGCTCGTTCAAATTTACAAGTTCATAACGGGCATCCCTTATACAAACCCATTCATGAAGATTGGATCTTGTTAAATGGTCTCTTAGAAATATAGAAAGCAACAAGGTCATGAATAGCATTATAAATAAAATGTAAAAACCTAGGAACAAATTATATTTGAAGTGTTTTGCATAGAAACTCTCAGTCACCATCTTCTTTACAATTTACGTCAAAATGGAACTGGGACTTTAACAAGCAGCAGAAATAAATCTTGTTTAAGACAATCCTTGTGAAAGTTGCAAAGCGACCATATAGCGACAGTAAAACAGTGCACAGTCTGTCCATCCTGACAACCTAAATAATGCATTCAGATGTGTTAGCAGTAGTGAGGATGGAAACAGATTGCAATAGTTAGCTATGAAAGTCACAACTATGCAATCTCCTTTAAATATCAGATTTTAATAATGCCTGTAGTGTGGGTGACAAGCATCACAGTGCGAGTGTGGCTTACAATCAAATATTAAAAATAAAATAGTAAATCACGCCGTTTGTAGATGCTGTTGTTCCGAAATGAGTTTTCCTGCAGATCCCTTATGCTGATCACGATATCACATAGTCATCAAATCTACGTATGTATATGTCCCTATACATATGTAACTGTATGCCCTGTTGACTGTATATAACCTCTCCAATAGGGATGAGTAGAGGTTTAATTAATCAATGCGAGGTATGTTAATAGACCTCTAGAATGTCTCCAGACTATTTAACATATGTGCAAGCTAATTAACTGTTTGGAAATAGCCTTGAGTGGCAAATTCGATAAGCAAAATATGGTCATGAAAAGCTGTTGAAAAGTGACCAGAAAAAGTATTTTGATTGCTGATAACTTTTTGGTTCAATAAGGAAAGTAGATTTTTTTCAAGATAACCTTTTTGTGAGTGCAAGAATTGTGGCAAATTGAAAATTAGCCTTTTCAGCCAGAAAAGAGAGCCAAAATGCCATACCCGATATATTGTGGTAGCATTTGGACAGAAAATAATCAATGACAGCAACTAAATATGCAAATCCCTTTTGTCAACCTGTTATTTATTAAATTATATTTTCTTTCATTTAATTGGCAAGAGTCCATGAGCTAGTAACATATGGGATAAACAATCCTACCAGGAGGGGCAAAGTTTCCCAAACCTCAAAATGCCTATAAATACACCCCTCACCACACCCCCAACTTAGTTTTACAAACTTTGCCTCCTATGGAGGTGGTGAAGTAAGTTTGTGCTTAGATTCTACATTGATATGCGCTTCTCAGCATTTTGAAGCCTGATTCCTCTCAGAGTACATTGAATGTCAGAGGGTGTGTTTAGGGAGTATCAGCTATTGAATGCAATGGTTTTCCTCAAGGGAGATCTATTTCATAGGTTCTCTGTTATCAGTCGTAGAGATTCATCTCCTACCTCCCTTATTCAGATCGACGATATACTCTCATATTCCATTACCTCTACTGACAACTGTTTCAGTACTGGTTTGGCTATCTGCTATATGTAGATGGGTGTCTTTTGGTAAGTATGTTTTCATTACTTAAGACACTCTCAGCTATGGTTTGGCACTTTATGTATTAATATAAAGTTCTAATTATATGTTTTGTACTTTTTTTTCCCATTCCTGAAACTGCCATATAAGGAAATTGATAGTTTTGCTTTATATGTTGTTTTTTTTCTCTTACATTTGCAAGATGTCTCAATCTGATCCTGTCTCAGAAACCACTGTTGGAACCCTGTTGCTGATAACAGTTCTACCAAAGCTAAGTGCATTTGTTGTAAATTTGTGGAGATTATATTTCCAGCTGTGGTAAGTAATAGTTGTCATGATAAGCTTTTACATGCAGAGAATGTATAGTACTATGCCTGTTGTTCCTTCAACATCTAAAGTACAAGATATACTTGTGAATATAAAAGATTTTATTGCTGATGTGATTCAGAAGGCTTTGTCTTCCATTCTGCCTTCTAATAAACATAAAAGGTCTTTTAAAACTTCTCATAAAGTTGATGACATTTTTAATGACCGACTACATACTGAATTATCCTCATCTGACGAGGATCTATCTGATTCAGAAAATCCTTCCTCAGATATTGACACTGATAAATCTACTTATTTATTTAAAATGAAGTATATTAGATCCTTGTTAAAAGAAGTGTTGATTACATTGGATATTGGGGAAACTAGTCCTCTTGATATTAAAACTAGTAAATGTTTAAATTCAGTTTATAAACCTCCTGTGGTTACTCCATGATACTGATATGATTTATAAGTAATGGAATAGGCCTGGTACTTCTTTTATTCCTTCTTCAAGGTTTAAAAAATTGTATCCTTTGCAAGCAGTTAGATTGGAGTTTTTGGGAAAAGATCCCCAAAATTGATGGGGCTATTTCTACTCTTGCTAAACTTACTACTATTCCTATGGAAGATAGTATTTATTGTAAAGACTCTTTACATAGGAAACTTGAATCTTATCTAAGGAAAGCTTATTTATATTCTGGTCATCCCCTCAGGCCTGCCATTTCTATGGCTGATGTTGCAGCTGTGTCAACTTTTTGGTTGGTTAGTTTAGCGCAACAGGAAATGGATCCTGATTTGTCTAGCATTGTTTGCTTGCTTCAACATGCTAATCATCTTATTTGTGCTGACATTTTTGATATCATCAAAATTGATGTTAAATCTATGTCTTTAGCTATTTTAGCTAGAAGAGCTTTGTGGCTTAAATATTGGAATGCTGACATGGTATAGATGGTACTATCTCTTTCTTTCCAAGGTAATACGTTACTTGGTTTTCAGTTGGATTCAATTATTTCAACTGTCACTGGGGGGGGGAGGAAGTTTTTTGCCTCAAGATAAAAGACCTAAGAGTAAATCTAAAGCTTCTAACCGCTTTTGTTCCTTTCGACAAAATAAGGAACAGAAACTTAATCCTTCCCCCAAAGAATCTGGTTCCAATTGGAAAACTTCTTCAAGTTGGAGTAAATCCAAACCATTTAAGAAACCAAAGCCAGCCCCCAAGTCTGCATGAATGTGCGGCCCTCATTCCAGCTCAGCTGGTAGGGGGCAGATTAAGATTCTTCCAAAACATTTGGGCAGATTCTGTCCAAAATCATTGGATTCAGAGTATTGTCTCTCAAGGGTTCCGAATAGGATTCAGAGTAAGACCTCCTGTGAGAAGGTTTTTTCTCTCACGCATTCCCAGTAAATCCAGTAAAGGCTCAAGCTTTTCTGAAGTGTGTTTCAGACCTGGAGCGTTCAGGGGTAATCATACCAGTTCCGTTTCAGGAATAGGGTCTGGGGTTTTATTCAAACCTATTCATTGTCCCAAAGAAAGAAAATTCTTTCAGGCCAGTTCTGGATCTAAAAATGTTGAATCTTTATGTAAAAGTGCCAACTTTCAAAATGGTGACTATAAGGACTATTCTGCCTTTTGTTCAGCAAGGGCATTATATATCCACAATAGACTTACAGGATACTTATCTTCATATTCTGATTAATCAAGACCATTATCAGTTTCTGAGATTCTCTATTCTAGACAAGCATTAACAATTTGTCGCTCTTCCGTTTGGCCTAGCGACAGCTCCAAGAATCTTTTCGAAGGTTCTCGGTGCCCTACTCTCTGTAATCAGAGAACGGGGTATTGCGGCATTTCCTTATTTGGACAATATCTTGGTACTAGCTCAGTGTTTACATTCTGCAGAATCTAACACAAATCAACTAGTGTTGTTTCTTCAAAGACATGGTTGGAGGATCAATTTACCAAAAAGTTATTTGATTCCTCAGACAAGGGTCACCTTTTTAGGCTTCCAGATAGATTCAGTGTCCATGACTCTGTCTCTAACAGACAAGAGACAATTAAAATTGGTTTCAGCTTGTCGGAACCTTCAGTCTCAGTCATTCCCTTCAGTGGCTATGTGCATGGAAGTTTTAGGTCTCATGACTGCAGCATTGGACATAATCCCCTTTGCTCGTTTTCATATGAGACCTCTCCAGCTTTGTATGCTGAACCAATGGTGCAGGGATTATACAAAGATATCACAATTAATATCCTTAAATCCCAATGTTTGACTCTCTCTGACTTGGTGGTTAGATCACCATCGAATAGTTCAAGGGGCCTCTTTTGTTTGTCCAACCTGGACTGTGATCACAACATATGCAAGTCTTTCAGGTTGGGGAGTTGTCTGGGGATCTCTGACAGCACAATGGGTTTGGAAACCTCAAGAGGCGAGTTTACCAATCAATATTTTAGAACTCCGTGCTATCTTCAGGGCTCTTCAGGTGTGGCCTCTGTTGAAGAGAGACAATATCACAACTGTGGCATATGTCAATCATCAGGGTGGGACTCGCAGTCCCCAAGCCATGAAAGAAGTATCTTGGATACTTGCTTGGGCAGAATCCAGCTCCTGTCTAATTTCTGCGGTTCATATCCTAGGTATAGACAATTGGGATGTGGATTATCTCAGCCGTTAGACTTTACATCCGGGGGAGTGGTCACTCCATCCAGATGTGTTTTCTCAGATTGTTCAGATGTGGGGTCTTCCAGAAATAGATCTTATGGCTTCCCATCTAAACAAGAAACTTCCCAAGCACATGTCCAGGTCCAGGGATCCTCAGGTGGAAGCAGTGGATGCGTTAGCAGTTCCTTGGTGTTACCAACCTGCTTATATCTTCCTGCCTCTAGCTCTTCTTCCAAAAGTGATTTCCAAAATCATCATGGAACAATCGTTTGTGTTGCTGGTAGCTCCAGTATGGCCTCACAGGTTTTGGTATGCGGATCTTGTTCGGATGTCCAGCTGCCAACCTTGGCCACTTCCATTAAGTCTAGACCTTCTGTCTCAAGGTCTGTTTTTCCATCAAGATCTAAAATGATTAAATTCGAAGCTATGGAAATTGAATGCCTAGCGCTTAGTCATAGAGGTTTCTCTGACTCAATGATTAATACTATGTTACAGGCTTGTAAATCTGTTTGTAGGAAGATGTATTATCGAGTTTGGAAGACTTATATTCATGGTGTTTTTCTCATAAATTCTCCTGGCATTCTTTTAGAATTCCTAGAATTTTACAGTTTCTTCAGGATGGTTTGGATAAAGGTTTGTCTGCAAGTTCTTTAAAGGGACAAATCTCTGCTCTTTCTGTTTTATTTTACAGAAAGATTGCTAAGCTTCCTGATATTCACTGTTTTGTACAGGCTTTGGTCCACATCAAGCCTGTCATTAAATCAGTCTCTCCTCCTTGGAGTTTTAAAAATTTGGTTTTAAAAAGCCTTACAGGCCCCTCCTTTTGAGCCTATGCATTCTTTGGACATTAAACTACTTTCTTGGAAAGTGTTGTTCCTTTTGGCCATCTCTTCTGCTAGAAGAGTTTCTGAATTATCTGCTCTTTCTTGTGAATCTCCTTTTCTTATTTTCCATCAGGATAAGGCAGTTTTGCGGACTTCATTTAAATTCTTAACTAAGGTTGTGAATTCTAACAACATTAATAGAGAAATTGTTGTCCCTTCTTTGTGTCCTAATCCTAAGAATTAGGCCTTACAGGTTTTGGTATGCGGATCTTGTTTGGATGTCCAGCTGCCAACCTTGGCCACTTCTATTAAGGCTAGACCTTCTGTCTCAAGGTCTGTTTTTCCATCAGGATCTAAAATCATTAAATTCGAAGATATGGAAATTGAATGCCTAGTGCTTATTCATAGAGGTTTCTCTGACTCAGTGATTAATACTATGTTACAGGCTCATAAATCTGTTTCTAGGAAGATGCATTATCCAGTTTGGAAGACTTATATTTCATGGAGTTCTTCTCATAAATTCTCCTTGCATTCTTTTAAAATTCCTAGAATTTTACAGTTTCTTCAGGATGGTTTGGATAAAGGTTTGTCTGCAAGTTCTTTAAAGGGACAAATCTCTGCTCTTTCTGTTTTATTTTACAGAAAGATTGCTAAGCTTCCTGATATTCACTGTCTTGTACAGGCTTTGGTCCACATCAAGCCTGTCATTAAATCAGTCTCTCCTCCTTGGAGTCTTAATTTGGTTTTGAAAAGCCTTACAGGCCCCTCCTTTTGAGCTTATGCATTCTTTGGACATTAAACTACTTTCTTGGAAAGTGTTGTTCCTTTTGGCCATCTCTTCTGCTAGAAGAGTTTCTGAATTATCTGCTCTTTCTCGTGAATCTCCTTTTCTTATTTTCCATCAGGATAAGGCAGTTTTGTGGACTTCATTTAAATTCTTACCTAAGGTTGTGAATTCTAACAACATTAATAGAGAAATTGTTGTCCCTTCTTTGTGTCCTAATCCTAAGAATTCTTTGGATAAATCCTTACATTCTTTGGATGTGGTAAGAGCTTTGAAATATTATGTTGAAGCTACTAAAGATTTCAGGAAGACTTCTAGTCTTTTTGTTATCTTTTCTGGTTCTAGGAAAGGTCAGAAGGCTTCTGCCATTTCTTTGGCATCTTGGTTAAGGCTTTTGATTAATCAGGATTATTTGGAGTCGGGTCAGGACCCGCCTCAGAGAATTACAGCTCATTCTACTAGATCAGTCTCCACGTTGTGGGCTTTTAAGAATGAAGCTTTAGTTGATCAGATTTGCAAAGCAGCAACTTGGTCTTCTTTGCATACATTTACTAAATTCTACCGTTTTTATGTATTTGCTTCTTAGGAAGCTGTTTTTGGTAGAAAAGTTCTTCAGACAGCTGTTTCAGTTTGATTACTCTGCTTATGTTTTTATGAGAAAAACTTATTTTTTTGGTTGTGGATTTAATTTTTTCAGCGGAAAATGGCAGTTATCATTTTATCCCTCCCTCTCTAGTGACTCTTGTGTGGAGTTCCACATCTTGGGTATTTCTATCCCATACGTCACTAGCTCATGGACTCTTGTCAATTACATGAAAGAAAACATAATTTATGCAATAACTTACCTGATAAATTAATTTCTTTTATATTGGCAAGAGTCCATGAGACCCACCCTTTTTATGGTGGTTATGATTTTTTTGTATAAAGCACAATTATTTCCATATTCCTTTGTTGATGCTTTTTACTCCTTCCTTTTTCACCCCACTACTTGGCTATTCGTTAAACTGAATTGTGGGTGTGGTGAGGGGTGTATTTATAGGCATTTTGAGGTTTAGAGACTTTGCCCCTCCTGGTAGGATTGTATATCCCATACGTCACTAGCTCATGGACTCTTGCCAATATGAAAGAAATTAATTAATCAGGTATGTTCTTACATAATTTATGCTTTTATCCATATTTGCTAATTTTCAATTTATTATTTGCAGCTTGATTCCTAATCACTAAATAAGTTCACCTATATTGTTATGCTTAGCTTTTTTGTTCTTGGCAAAAAAAAAAAAAAAAATCAATACCATATTATTCTTGTATAACAAAAGACTATTATGCAGTTATTTATTTAAAATGTTAATGAACATTAGAATAAAGTATTTCATCTGATATCATTTTTATCAGCAGTTTTAATTTTATTATTGAAATGAAATGTGTTACTGTGGCCATTCTACACAAAATTATTGACGTTCACCTCTGTATTCTCAAATGAGACATTAGGAGGCCTTCAGATTTCTAAAAAAATCACAGTTGTGATCTATCAGTGTGACTGCGCATAACAAGTCTTGTCTCTGGTTTAATGCCAAAACATAAATATTGCAGTAGACCAGACAGTGCTGGATAATGCATAACAATGAGCAAAGTTTGCTCTATTGTGCTAATATTCTTGCCAACAGTGTTTAGTTTCTAAAAATACTTTCTATCGTGCATATGCTTTTGTTCTGGCATTAGGATAACACTGATATACATAAATTACTAAAGATGTAGTAAATATATATATTTATCTATCTATCTATCTAATTATCTATCTATCTTTATTTATAAAGATAAACAGAATCACTCATATATTTTGTTTTTAGATCAGAAACTGTGTGCATGTAACAATTGGAGCTCTGACTAATAAAAAATATGTAAAATAATGCTAACGTATACTAAATCACCTGAAAGTGATAAAGCATATGTGTTTAAAGCTGACTAGAAAATATCACATGCACATCTCTATGTATAAAAATAAGATATTTTTGTTTATCTCACCAGAGTAAGTGTTCTTTGAGCAGTTATAATTCAGCTACTGACATCTGCATAGTGAAACAAAAGGAGCAGCCTGTCAGTATCAGCAATGATGAATTCACATTTTGCTTTATTGTAATCTTATGGGATTTTACCATAATCTTGCAAGATTTAATAGTAAACATCCTTAAACCGAGGAGGGAAATAAAGTAACTGTGCGGCACATGCTTCCTTGCAAGACCTGGGACTAGCATCCTTATTATCTGCTTAAAGGGACAGTCTAGTCAAAATTAAAGTTTAATGATTCAGATTGGGCATTTAATTTTAAACAATTTTCTAATTTCATTTTATTGTCAAATTTGCTTTGTTTGCTTGGCATTCTTTGTTGAAAGCTAAACCTAGGCTCATGTGCTAATTTCTAAGCTCTTGAAGGCTGTCTCTTTTCTCATGGTATTTTTACAGGTTTTTTTACAGCTAGACAGCGCTAGTTCATGTGTGCCATATAGATAACATTGTGCTCATTCCTGTGGAGTTACCTAGGAGTCAGCACTGATTAGCTAAAATGCAAGTCTGTCAAAAAATCTAAATTATGGGGGTAGTCAGCAGAGGCTTAAATACAAGGTAATTACAGAAGTAAAAATGATCTTAATATAACTATGTTGGTTATACAAAACTGGGGAAGATAAGGAAATGATTTTGGATAACTCAATACTAACATCATTCCCACCCTTTCAGTCCCTATCTCCTGTTTCTCACCCTCCTACCCTTCTAGATTGCATTTCCCACGTGAATAGGGCCCTCAATTCCTTCTGTATTTGTTTAATATATTTTCCTGTCTCTTATTACATCATTGTTGTACTTTTATCTTTTGTACCCATGGACAGCGCTGCTGAATTTGTTGGTGCTTAAATAAATAAAGTATAATAATAATAATAATAATATTTTTAAAGACAGTGCTTTTGTCTCTTTTTTAAGTTGTTTGTTCGGTAATGTTTTGAAGGCTCTTTTGTAATGCAGTATGCTTCACAGTGGAGGTCGTAATATGTTCTAATAGGTGAATGGTTACAAGCTCCATTGATTATAAAATTCACTCGCAGTTGCAACTTATCTATGTAAGAAGGGCAAAGTACAATTTTTAATTACGTCATTTTCTAGTTGTAATGTTGCTGGGAATTTTTTTTAACAATATTACGGCCAGATTACGAGTTTTGCGTTAGCGGCTATGCGGTGCTAATGAGCAGTTCTTTCTCACCGCTCACTTACCTGCAGCGCGGGTATTACAGGTTTTTTCAAACCTGGCGTTAAAAGGCAAGAAGTGAGCATTGAGCAAAATTGTGCTCCTTACCGCACTCCAGTACCAGCACTGCTTAAGTCTGCAGTGAGCTTGTCATACGTGCTCGTGCACGATTTCCCCATAGGAATCAACGGGGAGAGCCGGCTGAGAAAAAGTCTAACACCTGCAAAAAAGCAGCGTAAAACTCAGTAACACAGCCCCATTTATTCCTATGGGGAAATAAAATGTATGTTTAAACCTAACACCCTAACATGAACCCCAAGTCTAAACACCCCTAATCTTACACTTATTAACCCCTAATCTGCCGCCCCTGACATTGCCAACACCTATATTATACTTATTAACCCCTAATCTGCCGCTCCGGATACCGCCATCACCTACATTATATGTATTAACCCCTAATCTGCTGCCCCAAAATCGCTGACACCTACACTATATTTATTAACCCCTAATCTGCTGCCCCCAATGTCGCCGCAACCTACATACACTTATTAACCCCTAATCTGCCGCCCCCAACGTCGTCGCCACTATACTAAATGTATTAACCCGTAAACCTAAGTCTAACCCTAATCCTAACACCCCCTAACTTAAATATTATTACAATAAATCTAAATAAAAATTAATATTATTACCTAAATAATTCCTATTTAAAACTAAATACTTACCTATAAAATAAACCCTAAGATAGCTACAATATAACAATAACAATATACATTGTAGCTATCTTAGGATTTATTTTTATTTTACAGGCAAGTTTGTATTTATTTTAGCTAGGTACAATAGTTATTAAATAGTTATTAACTATTTAATAACTACCTAGCTAAAATAAATACAAAAGTACCTGTAAAATAAAACCTAACGTAAGTTACAATAACACCTAGCCTAACCCTACAATAAATAAATTAACTAAATAAAAAACAATTAAATAAATTAAATTAAATTAGCTAAAGTACAAAAAAAACCAAACACTAAATTACAGAAAATAATAAACAAATTACAAGATATTTAAACTAATTACACCTAATCTAATAGCCCTATCAAAATAAAATGCCCCCCAAAATAAAAAAAACCCTAGCCTAAACTAAACTATCAATAGCCCTTAAAAGGGCCTTTTGTGGGGCATTGCCCCAAAGTAATCAGCTCTTTTACCTGTAAAAAAAAAACAACCCCCCCAACAGTAAAACCCACCACCCACACAACCAACCCCCCAAATAAAATACTATCTAAAAAAACCTAAGCTCCCCATTGCCATGAAAAGGGCATTTGGATGGACATTGCCCTTAAAATGGCAGTTAGCCCCTTTGCAGCCCAAACCCTAATCTAAAAAATAAAACCCACCCAATACACCCTTAAAAAAACCTAACACTAACTCCCTGAAGATCGACTTACTGTTCTGAAGACTGGACATCCATCCTCAAGGAAGCGGCAGAAGTCTTCATCCAACCAGGCCGAAGTCCTCAACGAAGCCGGGAGAAGTCTTCATCCAGACGGCATCTTCTTTCTTCATCCATCCGACGCGGAGCAGCTCCATCTTGAAGACATCCGACGCGGAGCATCCTCTTCATCCGGAGTCTTCTTACTGAATGACGGTTCCTTTAAGTGATGTCATCCAAGATGGTGTCCCTTAGATTCCGATTGGCTGATAGAATTCTATCAGCCAATCGGAATTAAGGTAGAAAAAATCCTATTGGCTGATGCAATCAGCCAATAGGATTGAAGTTCAATCCTATTGGCTGTTCCAATCATATTGGCTGTTTTAAGGACAATGTCCATACAAATATCTTGTAATTTGTTTATTATTTTCTGTAATTTAGTGTTTGTTTTTTTGTACTTTAGCTAATTTAATTTAATTTATTTAATTGTTTTTAATTTAGTTAATTTATTTAATTGTAGGGTTAGGTTAGGTGTTATTGTAACTTAGGTTAAGTTTTATTTTACAGGTACTTTTGTATTTATTTTAGCTAGGTAGTTATTAAATAGTTAATAACTATTTAATAACTAAAAAATGGAGATAAGGGAGCCATTTACCAATATTTTAGCTCTGTGTAGTAATATCAAACTAGAGGTGCAGACCCTATATAAGTATTGCAAACTATTATAAATAGGGAGAAAATAAGGAAAAGTAGTCCTTATAAAAAGATAGGGAATTCAGCACTCTCATATACACATTTAAAGAGACAGAGATATAAATATATCAAGGTACTTTAATAACTATTGTACCTAGTTAAAATAAATACAAACTTGCCTGTAAAATAAAAATAAAACCTAAGATAGATACAATGTAACTATTAGTTATATTGTAACTAGCTTAGGGTTTATTTTATAGATAAATATTTAGTTTTAAATAGGAATTATTTAGGTAATAGTAATTTTTATTAAGATTTATTGTAATTATATTTAAGTTAGGGGGTGTTAGGGTTAGGGTTAGACTTAGGTTTAGGGGTTAATACATTTAGTATAGTGGCGGGGGCAGCAGATTAGGGGTAAATAAATGTTGGTAGGTGGCGGCGATGTTAGGGATGGCAGATTAGGGGTTAATATTATTTAACTAGTGTTTGCGAGGCAGGAGTGCCGCGGTTTAGGGGTTAATATGTTTATTATAGTTGCAGCGATGTCCGGAGCAGCAGATTAGGGGTTCAAAATTGTATTTTAGTGTTTGCGATGCGGGAGGGCCTCAGTTTAGGGGTTAATAGGTAGTTTATGGGTGTTAGTGTACTTTTTTAGCACTTTAGTGATGAGTTTTATGTTACGGCATTTTACCATAAAACTCTTAACTACTGACTTTTAAATGCATTAGTTAGGGATCTTGGAGGTAGAGGGTGTACCGCTCACTTTTCGGCCTCCCAGGACAGACTCGTAATACCGGTGCTATGGAAGTCCCATAGAAAAAGGACTTTACAAAGTTTACGTAAGTCGTTTTGCGGTAAGGCCAAAGAAGTGTGCGGCGCCCCTAAACCTGCAAGACTCGTAGTAGCAGCGGGCATAAAAAAGCAGTGTTAGGACCTCTTAACGCTGCTTTTTTGCCTTAACGCACAACTCGTAATCTAGCCGTTAGTTTTTACATGTTAATGAGTGACAATCCTAATAGTACCCCAGAAGGCTGTTCTCAACCTCTAATCATTCTTATGTCTGCCTGTCACTCCACTAGTCATCAGTTTATTAAGTCATGTGTTTAAAAATATTACTCTAAAGTCAGGAAGGCAGGAAAGGCAATCGTATCCCCATTGAAAAAAACACAAAAACATACAGGTATATATATACAAAACACGGGTGGGGTCAGCATTCTCAGGCCGGACCGGGTACACATGCAGCCTGCATTGTGTGGCTGTTTAGGGACCCAGGTTTTTTTGGAAGAGACCTTGACAAGGTACCTGGGCTTTTCCCATTTGGCCAGATGCAGTAACTAACTCTTCCATTGCTGCTTTTTATCTTAGTTGAGAGCTTGTGAGTGAGTGCTGGACTTTTTCTGTATGTTTTATATATATATATATACAGACACACAAACATTCCCTTAACGAATATCGGACGAAGTGAACAAAAACTTTTTCTTGATGAACAATTAATTAAAAAAAAATAATCTATGTGTGCACACGTGTATATGAAATGTACAATAATATAATATATGTATGAGGATGCCTACTATAAAAAAACCTAATATACAGGCCCCCATGTTTTATCAGGGGGATAACTTGGGAACCTGTCTGCCTATCATTATGGCAAATGGGCAGTGGACACTGTACGTCTGCTGAACAGATGTACTATTGCACAAGGATTTCCTTGTGCAACAGAGACCCCCTAATTTTGTGCAACCAATCTTATAAAAGCAGTGCCTGTCAATCAGCCCAAATGAACAGAGAGGTGGTGAAGAGGGTAACAAGCAGTGGTCTTATGACCGCTACTTCTTAGGTTGCATTAAGCAGGATTGCATGAGTGAGCCTGCCCCTCAAGTGCTCCAAATCAGCATCTTCCAATTAGTACATGCAGAGCATAAAATATACTCTTATAGAACTCATCACCTATGGTTTTTACTGATATATGCAAAGCAAGACATATGTCAAGATTACTTAGAGCTATGCAGTTAGTTGGTAAGTAGATACATTTTTTTTAATAATGAATGGCATAAAGATCTCTGGGTTAAGGCTTAAAAACCTTAGCAAGTTGATAAGGTTATATTGCTGACCATGTTTTTTTTTTTAAATATCATATTTTAGGATCAAGCTTTCCCCTATAGCAAATCTTCAAGTAACATCATTGTTTATATTACGCAGGGCATATGTAGTTTTAACGTTTCAAGTATGTTTCCATGGAGACAGTTTAAATAGAATTCTCCTACATCTAACCTGCTGTACAGCATTGCTTCTGCATTATGTTTCATACCATTTGTTTGTAAAAACACCTTACTTGGATTTGTTACTATATATATATAAATAAATACACACACACTGTATATATATACACACACACACTGTATATATATGCTTAAAGGGGTACTAAAGTACTAAACCCACATTTTTTCTTTTATGATTCAGACAGAGCATGCAATTTTAAGCAACTTTCTAATTTGATCCTATTATCATTTTTTCTTAGTTCTCTTGCTATCTTTATTTGAAAAGCAGGAATGTAAAGCTTAGGGGCCGGCCCATTTTAGGCTCAGCACCCTGGATAGCTCTTGCTTATTGGTGGCTACATTTAGCTACCAATCAGCAAGCGCTACCCAAGTGCTTTAATTTCAGCTATATTGTCAAATGAAAGGGATATTGGTTAAGATTTGATAGACAGATAAAACAATTTAAATGACAACAGATGCACTTTTGGAAAAGTTATAATTACATAAAAAAGAGGGATCAGTGATTTTTTCTTTAAATATCAGGCTAAAATTTCTATTGGGAAAAGTTAAATGCATTTTGTTTTGCAGATGGGAAAGTATATAAGAGACGCAGTAAAAGATTTAAGTTGACAGTGAGAAAAGATTACTGGAGTACATAACTATTCAACCATGGAAAAATTAAAACAAGGTATCCTGTAGTTTTTGAGATTCTGTATTACAACTGGCACAAAGTCCTTTATCCAAACTGATGTAGGAATGTAAAAAAATTTAATTTTAGAATAGTTTGGAATTCTGAATATTTGTATATTTATTCCTATAAAATGGTAGAGGGAATGCACCCAAGTGTAAACAACAATATCTTATGTCCTTTAGACAATATTACTTACCATAATACAGCTTATACCTGTAACCTAAAGGTAGTTTATATCATTTGTAATACTTTTGTATACATACCTCAGAAATATAGTACAGTACTGTAATCAGAATGGTAATATTTCTTGTTTTTAATAGTTTTAGTCCATTATTTGCATTTTAGAACGCAAGGGGTTAAGTAGTGTAGCAGGTTTTTTTCAATGTGGGTTGTGGTGGGTTAGTATGGAAGTTCTGTTGTGATGGGGCTGTATCAGTTTAATAGTGTATGTTAGAGGGGTTTTTTAATTGTTGAAAGCATACATTTTCAAGCATTTTTTCACTTTTTTTTATTTTAATTTTTAGCATCTTTGATCTCTTGAAAACATATTTTTGCAGATTACAGAATTGTTAAAGTTCTGGAATATGCTCAAGTCATATGTTAATAAACACAGTTCTCTCCTATTTAAAAAACAAAACTATCTATACATCTCAAATTACAATTTTAAACTATGAAGTTTGGATTAAAATAGAAAATGAATTTATAATTGCAATACAGTATTTTAAAAAGCCCAACATTTTTCTTTCATGGATCAGATAGAGAATATGATTTTAATCAACTTTCCAATTTACTTCTATTATTGTATTTTTTTTTAAATTTCTTTATTGAGTTGAAAAACAATAGTAATATACAAACATTTTGTAACATAATATGTATAATTGCAATACATGTAGAACAATAGTAGATCAGCATCTAGAGACTAAGTTTAAAAGAACCAGAACCTCAGGAAGTTACAATGGGCGATGATATACAGTTATACTAGGCAACCCGAAGTGCCCCTGGGGATCCCCCAGTATAGGATTCAGGTCGTGAAATCCATGGTCAAAGTCGGGTTACGTCCGAAGTCTGATTCTCCAGTCATGCGTGCCAACGCGCTGGAATCATGGTCTAGACTCTAGGGTTAGAGATATATATAGATCTAGTCTCAGCAATGGGCACACAGGCCTAGGGTATCTATTGTGTCAGTAAAGGAACGCTTCACCTGTGTCGGCTATTTATAGGCGAGCCCTAGAGATGAAAGCACTTGTTGGTGTTGCCTCAACCATTCTTCTAAAATGTTGAGGGAAGGCGGGAATGGGGGGGGAGGATTGCTTACATTGATGGAGTACTTCTATTATTGAATTTGTTTTGTTACCTTGATATCCTTTGTTGAAGAAGCATCAATGCACTAATGTGGGAGCTAGCTGAATGCATTTGGCTGAGCCAAAAGCATGAGGCAGATATGTTCAGCCACCAATCAGCAGCTTCTGAGTGTACATTGGTATAATTTTCAACTAAGGATACCAAGAGAACAAAACAAATTAGGTAATATAAGTAAACCGGAAATTTGTTTAAAAGCACATGCTGATATGAATCACAAAATAAAATATTTGGGTTATATGTGCTTTTAATGATCATGAAATTGTTATTTTCTCATTAATTTGTATTTTCCAGCGAACGGATCCTTGGGCTTCTTAAAACTCATCATTGTGAAAGGGGGGCAGTTGTCTTGGCTTATTCATTTAGTGGAAAGTTGATATTGTCTCTTTGTCACCCTGCATTGGAACCTATAAGTCAAACACTTCCCTTGCTGTTTAATCCTCATTGGCTGTAGTTACTTCCCTTAAAGGGACATACAACCCTACATTTTTCTTTCATGATTCAGACAAAACATACAGTTTTAAACAACTTGCTAATATACTTCTATTATCATATTATCTTTATTTTCTTGTTATCCTTTGCTGAAAAGCAGGAGTGTGCACATATCTTCAATACTATGTGGCAGCAGTTTTGCAACAACGTTATACATTAGCAAGAGCACTAGATGGCAGAACTATTTCCTCTCATGTAGGGCTTCAGGCTTGTGCACGCTGCCTACCTAGATATCTCTTCAACAAAAAATAACATGAAAACAAAGCAAAATAAGTAAATTTGAAACTTTTTTTTAAAATTGTATTATCTGAATAATGAAATAAAAATGTTGTGTTTCATGTCCCTTTAATTGTTTGGTTCACTTTGAATGGTATAGTGCCTTGAAAGACAACTGGTGAATTTAAAGGGCCACTGTAAGCAAAAACTAAGCTGGTAACAATTTAACTACCCTTATTAAGCATTTTCTCAATATAATCTCATAATGAGATCTTTACCGTTTTTCCGTTATCATTCATCAAACTTTTATTGCTTTCCAAACCCACTCCGTGGGTATCCTTATGTCCTGTCCAATCCGGGCTGACAACTACGGTTGGAATATGGAGCTTCTATTAAGCTATGTGCATGTGCAAGATTGCGCAGCATCACTGAAAACGTCACTCCTTGAAACACTGGCTGGACTGCTCTACGTTTTTCAGTTATGTGAGTGTAAATTCGGCAGCAACCATAAGAAAAGCACATGCGCGATTTGGAGGATTTTTTTTTTTTTTTGTAAATAATTTTTTATTGAGGTTTTTGCATAACAAACTTATAATACAATACACCTTTTTGTCACAAAACAAACAAACAAGATATAAACAAGAGTAACTGAAATATTTCAGCATCAATAGAGTACATTGGTGATAAGCTAATGAGACCTCTATTTTTCAATAAAATATCATATATGACTGACCAGTTGGGGACATAATTTTAGGTCCTGCGTACCAGTAGCTTAGAAAATAATAGGTGTCTGATGGTCAGATGCCCAGCTCTTTCAGAGCTGAAGTAGGAGCATAAATGCATGTATAGAGAAGGGGGAGGGGGAAATTCAGTGGGTAAGCACCACTATATATATTAGGGGAAAGGGTGGAGGGCGGAGCTGTATATATATGAAATATTTTTCTTTATTTAACATAGAGGGGTCTCTTGAACTAGTCAATATAGTAGAATAGATAAGCTATTTAGCTGGGCCAACTAACTATATGTCATTACCCATGCATAAGAATGTGAATATTGGGGGCGTATAAAAGGGTATTTTAAAATTAAAATTAAAATTAAGCCGGGAAGTTGAACAGACTACTGGAGAAAAGACAATACATACTGCCCTGGTTTCTCTCCTTACAAAAGGAAGAGAGCTATGGCATGATGAGTGGTCTATAGCTAGGGAGGGGATATAGTGGGGGGTAAATCATATGATCATTAAAGAATGTGTTATGAGTGGGAAGAAATATTATATAACAATCTGGAACATATTGGCTACTAATTTAGTAGTAGTTTGAGCATAATTAAACCTTATGCTAATCATAATCGCCAGAAAGTCTGGATTACACATCACGTCACAGGATAGATCTCTGCTACCAATAACATGTAGCATATTCCTGCCAATTGAAAGTCTCTACTTAATTAGTATAACAGTACTGTAAACAAGTAGTGCATCATTTATTTAGCATATACCCTGTGGGATCTATATTATATTCTAGTCCCCTAGGAAGCATAAGTGAATATACTAAACATATACCCACCTATCGTAAAGATATGTAAATAGAATAAGGTTAACAAACCCTAACATATAATGATGTACATCACAAACTGCAAAGGTGTCTATAAGTAACAACACTATAAACTGTGCGAGGTGAATGAGCTATGGAGTTAGCTAAAACCTAATTCTAAACCTTTATTACAAGTAAATGGATGTAATCAGTGTACATCATATATGCCCAAATAATTGTAAATGCAGAAAAGGATAAACCTATGCCAGTAGGTAGCTATAAAGTTACAGGGCCTATAGTGAATTTTGTACAGGCTGGGCACGATCATATAGGATTTAATACAGATGATGGTCTGTTCTGTCGTGTAGCGTATATACTTTACATTTAACGGCTGAGTCACATTGCCTATTGTAGGCATGGCTTATACCTAAGAAGGGCCACGTGAGGCCACAAATTTCAAAATTGAAATGTAGTTGTAGGGTCTAGAAATTAAAGCCTAAAGCATAGGTACAATAGCGGGGTATACACAGGATACACACTATAACCATAGGCAGTAATTAAGCCAGGAAAAGGAATTATATTAGTTATTAGGAGACATTTTATATATATATATAGGGGGGACTAAGACTTTTTGATCTAACTTACTGCGTCAGGTTACCTGTCTTAACGAAATGTAGAGGTATAGGGGCAAATTTCAATGGGGAGTTAATACCCTCTGAAGCTAGTTAGGAAACTGCACTATGCACATAGTAAATAGAAACTAGATAATATACAGACATCTTTAGTAGTATTTGACTGTGGGCAGCCCTACTCTAACATAATATCAAGACATTAGTGAACATCTAGTATCCAATGATTCCCCTATTCTGAAATCTAAGTAACAGAGGGCAGTAAAACATAGTAGGCTAAAACGTCCAGTACTGGGAACAGACGTGCAAAGCAAACATAAAACAATGCACTCTGATACCTGTAAAAAAAATATGTTAGAATACAAATGTATTTACTGGGGATATTTCAACAAGTATTAAATACCAATAAAGATGGCTAAACAAGTTATGAGCTGAGAAGCCTAGCTAGGAGTGGGTTGGAAAGAGGAGGTTAGGTACATAACTTGACCATTGTACTAAGGTATCCTGATTACTTCTCTTGGCACCTATAATAAAATACAATAAAGTGGAGTTCTATAGAAGCATCAAACAGTATAAACATATAATCACAGTAACTACACCTCCATTATTGGCAAAAGAGCTATAGACATTTATAGTTTGGAGGGAAATAGAACATTTTAAACTATAGCTAAATGAGTTGCTTTTAAACATTGAAATTTAGGAAATAGTCCGGTGCGAGCTTTTCCTGTGAGTTGCAGTCTTTTATTATCCATGGGTAGCCGATATAATGAAAAGCCGAACGACAAGTAGAAAGGTCCTAAAACAGCAGCAGTAGTCCACACTTGTAGCCTGAGGTACTACTACGATTCATCCGATGCCTAGCTTAGGTGATATCTTTAATATAATCAAAGAATGGTATATTGGGCTGGTGAGTAGTTTAGCAAGCCGGCCTGAAACTTGCAGGAAAAGGCCGAAGCTATGAGGAGAAGGGTTAATAGGATAGAGTGACCTCTGTTCAGATGGGTTAGAGTATTTGGGATGAGGGTCAGAATGTGCTCCGGATCTTCTGCGATAAGGCTTCTCTGGAACTGACTGCTGCAGTCCGGGATATTTCAAAGGCGGCCTGCTCTGCTCCGCTCCCGATGCAGCCATCTCACATGACTGGGCCTTAGACTCTGCAGGAGAACTCTCAGGGGTACTCACGTAGGTAAGAGCTATCTGCGGTAAACTGCATTCATCAGACGATCCCGGTCGCTGTGTCTGTAGCTCCATATGATGCGTTACACTACGCCGCTCTGGCTCTATGGGTACTGGTAAGAGCTGTAAGTCACTGGCCTGTGAAAGTATATCCGGCTGCTCTGGTTTTCTCTCATTCAAGACCTCCCTGCCTGCTATAAACCAGTCGACCGAGTCATGGGGGTAATCTTTATCTCTTTGTAAAGGGTTAGTTTCCAACCAGGCAGACTACCTCCCGGTTTGCTCCTGCAGGGTACTATTATGGGATGGAGCCGTAACGGCTCTCAATTCCGCCACGAGGTCTTGCTGGTGTTCATCCATGGAGCGCCCTAAGGCGAGTAGCGCCGAATAAATTTGTGGCTCCATTAAACTAAAGATGGAGGATACAGGAGGTATTTTACTATCCGTGTAGACAGCGGGTGGTTATCTTCAATTGAGATGATGGGATGTTAGCCGCGGTCTCCACTAGTTAGTAGGCCTCTGAGCTGAGAATACGTTATTTTAGTTCAAAACATCACAAACCACCTCCAAGTATGTGTTAGGAACCTAGTAGGTTGATATTTAGAGTTTTATAAATTCTTAGGAAGCCATAAGATAGTAATTTAAAGTTTAAATTTCAGGAGCTCTGAGAGAACCCGTCCTGTAGCTTCGGCAGTTGGCTCCGCCCCCCCGATTTGGAGGATTTTGATGCGCATGCCAAGTAGGGCTGATTCCTCATGTAATGATATGCAAGAGGACAAAATTGTATAGGTTATTGCTTGTAATGCCCATATTAGAGGGAAGGCTTTGGTGATGTTATTGTGGATAAATAAAAATTAAAATCCAAATGTTAGGCACTATCGTTTTTGAAAAATATTAGGTCAGTGAGTTTAGCTTTATGTTTATCTTCCATTTTATGGTGTTGTTGGGGTTAAAAAAAATGTAAAATTTAGTAATCCTTTAAGAAGTATTTCCTTGCTTTTCTTTCATATAAAACATGGTAATAAATGATTATAAGACAGGTCCACCCCAATCCAATACATAGTCAGACAGACAGACCGACAGACAGACAGATAGATAGATAGATAGATAGATAGATAGATAGATAGATAGATAGATAGATAGATAGATAGATAGATAGATTGCATCTGTGAGATCAGCTTATAGTTCTCAAAATCTGAAATCATTTTTGGGCTGTGTCAGCATCAGTGTTAATGCATTTTTTAAAATGTTTCTGTTAATGATATCTATTTAATATAATAAATGTGGTTCCCTATCTAAAGTCCATTAATATAAAGTAAAATAATATTTGTTGCGCTAAATAATTCTGCAGAATATGTGTAGAAGCTAAATCCCAATATGTCCATATCTGCCAGTAATTATGTTTAGATTTTATGTCCTAAACTGAGATTGACTTGCTAGAATATTTTGTTAACTACAATTAGAAAATTATTGGTTTTTCCCTTGATGGACAGACTATATAAATCATATTCTTTTTTTTTTTTTTCTAAGACATATAAATTATTATAGGATTGATCCACATAAGTATTTCTCCTTTACTCTCAAATGTTTTTTTTTTTTTTTAAAAAAGAGTCTTCTAAAAGTACATGTGGAAGGGAAGATATTACATTAGATTGTTTTAAATTGCATATAATGATTCATTCATTTACCTTTTCCTCAGTATAATTACTCAGGACTGTATGCCTATAAATCATCTAAAAGCAAGAGCACACGAAGAACACAAAAATGATGCACTCTGTTAAAAGCAATAAGCAACAACTTTACACTTAGAGTAACCTTGGTGCTGTATGAAATACTCTAAAGAAAAATAAATGCATACATGGAGATAATCTAAAATGATTCTATATTATTATAGAACAAATGACTTGCATAATTTGTTCTGTGGTTCTTTAATACTTTGCTCAGTAAACTAAATAGAGTTTATGTTTCATTCAAATTCAAATCATATATATGAAAGAAAGAAAAGAAAACACTTTGCTAATGTTCAATAAAAGGGACAGTCTAGACAGAATACTTTTTTTTATTCTTTTTGTGATATAGCAGAAAAGCATCTTGCAACACGTTCCACATTTATAAGCTTGTAAGAATTGCATGAAACTTTTAAATAATCTTAGGCCTAGATTTGGAGTTTGGCGGTAGCCGTGAAAACCAGCGTTAGAGGCTCCTAACGCTGGTTTTAGGCTACCTCCGGTATTTGGAGTCACTCAAAAAAGGGTCTAACGCTCACTTTTCAGCCGCAACTTTTCCATACCGCAGATCCCCTTACGTCAATTGCGTATCCTATCTTTTCAATGGGATTTTTATAACTCCGGTATTTAGAGTCGTGGCTGAAGTGAGCGTTAGAATTCTAACGACAAAACTCCAGCCGCAGAAAAAAGTCAGTAGTTAAGAGCTTTCTGGGCTAACGCCGGTTCATAAAGCTCTTAACTACTGTACTCTAAAGTACACTAACACCCATAAACTACCTATGTACCCCTAAACCGAGGTCCCCCCACATCGCCGCAACTCGATTACATTTTTTTAACCCCTAATCTGCCGACCGCCACCTACGTTATACTTATGTACCCCTAATCTGCTGCCCCTAACACCGCCGACCCCTATATTATATTTATTAACCCCTAACCTGCCCCCCATAACGTCGCCGCCAGCTACCTACACTTATTAACCCCTAATCTGCCGTGCGCATGCCGCCGCCAGCTACATTATCCCTATGTACCCCTAATCTGCTGCCCCTAACATCGCCGACCCCTATATTATATTTATTAACCCCAAACCTGCCCTCCCAAACATCGCCGACACCTAACTTCAATTATTAACCCCTAATCTGCCGACCGAATCTCGCCGCTATTCTAATAAATGTATTAACCCCTAAAGCTAAGTCTAACCCTAACACTAACACCCCCCCTAAATTAAATATAATTTTAATCTAACGAAATTAATTAACTCTTATTAAATAAATTATTCCTATTTAAAGCTAAATACTTACCTGTAAAATAAATCCTAATATAGCTACAACATAAATTATAATTATATTATAGCTATTTTAGGATTAATATTTATTTTACAGGTAACTTTGTATTTTTTTTAACCAGGTACAATAGCTATTAAATAGTTAAGAACTATTTAATAGCTAAAATAGTTAAAATAATTACAAATTTACCTGTAAAATAAATCCTAACCTAAGTTACAATTAAACCTAACACTACACTATCAATAAATTAATTAAATAAAATACCTACAATTACCTACAATTAAACCTAACACTACACTATCAATAAATAAATTAAATACAATACCTACAAATAACTACAATGAAATAAACTAACTAAAGTACAAAAAATAAAAAAGAACTAAGTTACAAAAAATAAAAAAATATTTACAAACATAAGAAAAATATTACAACAATTTTAAACTAATTACACCTATTCTAAGCCCCCTAATAAAATAACAAAGCCCCCCAAAATAAAAAAATGCCATACTCTATTCTAAATTACTAAAGTTCAAAGCTCTTTTACCTTACCAGCCCTGAACAGGGCCCTTTGCGGGGCATGCCCCAAGAAGTTCAGCTCTTTTGCCTGTAAAAAAAACACATACAATACCCCCCCCAACATTACAACCCACCACCCACATACCCCTAATCTAACCCAAACCCCCCTTAAATAAACCTAACACTAAGCCCCTGAAGATCATCCTACCTTGTCTTCACCTCACTGGGTATCACACCGATCCGTCCTGGCTCCGATGTCTTCATCCAACCCAAGCGGGGGCTAGACATCCACTGAAGAAGTCCAGAAGAGGGTCCAAAGTCTTCATCCTATCCGGGAAGAAGAGTAGATCCGGACCGGCAACCATCATCTTCCAAGCGGCATCTTCTATCTTCATCCGATGAGGACCGGCTCCATCCTGAAGACCTCCACCGCGGACCCATCTTCATCCGGCGACGTCCAACTGAAGAATGACGGTTCCTTTAAGGGACGTCATCCAAGATGGCGTCCCTCGAATTCCGATTGGCTGATAGGATTCTATCAGCCAATCGGAATTAAGGTAGGAATATTCTGATTGGCTGATGGAATCAGCCAATCAGAATCAAGATCAATCCGATTGGCTGATACAATCAGCCAATCAGATTGAGCTCGCATTCTATTGGCTGATCGGAACAGCCAATAGAATGCGAGCTCAATCTGGGGTACATGTTAGAGTGTTAGGTGCAGACATAGGAAGTGTTTCCGCATAGCAAACAATGGGGCTGCGTTAGGAGCTGAACGCGGCTTTTTTGCAGGTGTTAGGTTTTTTTTCAGCTCAAACAGCCCCATTGTTTTCTATGGGGGAATCGTGCATGAGCATGTTTTTGAGGCTGGCCGCGTCCGTAAGCAACTCTGGTATCGACAGTTGAAGCTGCGTTAAATATGCTCTATGCTCCTTTTTTGGAGCCTAACGCAGCCTTTATGTGGACTCTCAATACCAGAGTTATTTTTATGGTGCGGCCAGAAAAAAGCCGGCGTTAGCTTTTCGGGTCGTTACCGACAAAACTCTAAATCTAGCCGAGTGTTTGTTAGCTGCAGAAAATGCCGCCATGCACTGCCCAGAGCTTTCTTCTTATTCAGCTAGTCGTTTTCTTGTATGACAGTTTAGTAGTGAACATTTAATATTTTTCAGTTAGCTATTTACATAGGCCTAGATTTGGAGTTCGGCGGTAAAAGGGCTGTTAACGCTCCGCGGGCTTTTTTCTGGCCGCACCATAAAATTAACTCTGGTATTGAGAGTTCAAACAAATGCTGCGTTAGGCTCCAAAAAAGGAGCGTAGAGCATTTTTACCACAAAAGCAACTCTCGATACCAGAGTTGCTTACGGACGCGGCCGGCCTCAAAAACGTGCTCGTGCACGATTCCCCCATAGGAAACAATGGGGCTGTTTGAGCTGAAAAAAAACCTAACACCTGCAAAAAAGCAGCGTTCAGCTCCTAACGCAGCCCCATTGTTTGCTATGGGGAAACACTTCCTACGTCTGCACCTAACACTCTAACATGTACCCCGAGTCTAAACACCCCTAGCCTTACACTTATTAACCCCTAATCTGCCGCCCCCGCTATCGCTGACCCCTGCATATTTTTTTAAACCCCTAATCTGCCGCTCCGTAAACCGCCGCCACCTACGTTATCCCTATGTACCCCTAATCTGCTACCCCTAACACCGCCGACCCCTATATTATATTTATTAACCCCTAACCTGCCCCCCACAACGTCGCCGACACCTGCCTACACTTATTAACCCCTAATCTGCCGAGCGGACCTGAGCGCTACTATAATAAATGTATTAACCCCTAATCCGCCTCACTAACCCGATCATAAATAGTATTAACCCCTAATCTGCCCTCCCTAACATCGCCGACACCTAACTTCAATTATTAACCCCTAATCTGCCGACCGGAGCTCACCGCTATTCTAATAAATGTATTAACCCCTAAAGCTAAGTCTAACCCTAACACTAACACCCCCCTAAGTTAAATATAATTTTTATCTAACGAAATAAATTAACTCTTATTAAATAAATTATTCCTATTTAAAGCTAAATACTTACCTGTAAAATAAATCATAATATAGCTACAATATAAATTATAATTATATTATAGCTATTTTAGGATTAATATTTATTTTACAGGCAACTTTGTTATTATTTTAACCAGGTAAAATAGCTATTAAATAGTTAAGAACTATTTAATAGTTACCTAGTTAAAATAATAACAAATTTACCTGTAAAATAAATCCTAACCTAAGATATAATTAAACCTAACACTACCCTATCAATAAATTAATTAAATAAACTACCTACAATTACCTACAATTAACCTAACACTACACTATCAATAAATAAATTAAATACAATTCCTACAAATAAATACAATTAAATAAACTAGCTAAAGTACAAAAAATAAAAAAGAACTAAGTTACAGAAAATAAAAAAATATTTACAAACATAAGAAAAATATTACAACAATTTTAAACTAATTACACCTACTCTAAGCCCCCTAATAAAATAACAAAGCCCCCCAAAATAAAAAATTCCCTACCCTATTCTAAATTAAAAAAGTTACAAGCTCTTTTACCTTACCAGCCCTGAACAGGGCCCTTTGCGGGGCATGCCCCAAGAATTTCAGCTCTTTTGCCTGTAAAAAAAAAACATACAATACCCCCCCCCAACATTACAACCCACCACCCACATACCCCTAATCTAACCCAAACCCCCCTTAAATAAACCTAACACTAAGCCCCTGAAGATCTTCCTACCTTGTCTTCACCATCCAGGTATCACCGATCCGTCCTGGCTCCAAGATCTTCATCCAACCCAAGCGGGGGTTGGCGATCCATAATCCGGTCCAGAAGAGGCTCCAAAGTCTTCCTCCTATCCGGCAAGAAGAGGACATCCGGACCGGCAAACATCTTCTCCAAGCGGCATCTTCGATCTTCTTCCATCCGGAGCGAAGCGGCAGGATCCTGAAGACCTCAGCGCGGAACATCCATCCGGACCGACGACTGAACGACGAATGACTGTTCCTTTAAGGGACGTCATCCAAGATGGCGTCCCTCGAATTCCGATTGGCTGATAGGATTCTATCAGCCAATCGGAATAAAGGTAGGAATTTTCTGATTGGCTGATTCCATCAGCCAATCAGAATCAAGTTCAATCCGATTGGCTGATCCAATCAGCCAATCAGATTGAGCTCGCATTCTATTGGCTGTTCCGATCAGCCAATAGAATGCGAGCTCAATCTGATTGGCTGATTGGATCGGCCAATCGGATTGAACTAGATTCTGATTGGCTGATTCCATCAGCCAATCAGAAAATTCCTACCTTAATTCCGATTGGCTGATAGAATCCTATCAGCCAATCGGAATTCGAGGGACGCCATCTTGGATGACGTCCCTTAAAGGAACAGTCATTCGTCGTTCAGTCGTCGGTCCGGATGGATGTTCCGCGCTGGAGGTCTTCAGGATCCTGCCGCTTCGCTCCGGATGGAAGAAGATCGAAGATGCCGCTTGGAGAAGATGTTTGCCGGTCCGGATGTCCTCTTCTTGCCGGATAGGAGGAAGACTTTGGAGCCTCTTCTGGACCGGATTATGGATCGCCAACCCCCGCTTGGGTTGGATGAAGATCTTGGAGCCAGGACGGATCAGTGATACCTGGATGGTGAAGACAAGGTAGGAAGATCTTCAGGGGCTTAGTGTTAGGTTTATTTAAGGGGGGTTTGGGTTAGATTAGGGGTATGTGGGTGGTGGGTTGTAATGTTGGGGGGGGGGGTATTGTATGTTTTTTTTTACAGGCAAAAGAGCTGAAATTCTTGGGGCATGCCCCGCAAAGGGCCCTGTTCAGGGCTGGTAAGGTAAAAGAGCTTGTAACTTTTTTAATTTAGAATAGGGTAGGGAATTTTTTATTTTGGGGGGCTTTGTTATTTTATTAGGGGGCTTAGAGTAGGTGCAATTAGTTTAAAATTGTTGTAATATTTTTCTTATGTTTGTAAATATTTTTTTATTTTCTGTAACTTAGTTCTTTTTTATTTTTTGTACTTTAGTTTATTTAGTTTATTTAATTGTATTTATTTGTAGGAATTGTATTTAATTTATTTATTGATAGTGTAGTGTTAGGTTAATTGTAGGTAATTGTAGGTAGTTTATTTAATTATTTTATTGATAGGGTAGTGTTAGGTTTAATTATAACTTAGGTTAGGATTTATTTTACAGGTAAATTTGTTATTATTTTAACTAGGTAACTATTAAATAGTTCTTAACTATTTAATAGCTATTTTACCTGGTTAAAATAATAACAAAGTTGCCTGTAAAATAAATATTAATCCTAAAATAGCTATAATATAATTATAATTTATATTGTAGCTATATTATGATTTATTTTACAGGTAAGTATTTAGCTTTAAATAGGAATAATTTATTTAATAAGAGTTAATTTATTTCGTTAGATAAAAATTATATTTAACTTAGGGGGGTGTTAGTGTTAGGGTTAGACTTAGCTTTAGGGGTTAATACATTTATTAGAATAGCGGTGAGCTCCGGTCGGCAGATTAGGGGTTAATAATTGAAGTTAGGTGTCGGCGATGTTAGGGAGGGCAGATTAGGGGTTAATACTATTTATGATAGGGTTAGTGAGGCGGATTAGGGGTTAATACATTTATTATAGTAGCGCTCAGGTCCGCTCGGCAGATTAGGGGTTAATAAGTGTAGGCAGGTGTCGGCGACGTTGAGGGGGGCAGATTAGGGGTTAATAAATATAATATAGGGGTCGGCGATGTTAGGGCAGCAGATTAGGGGTACATAGGGATAACGTAGGTGGCGGCGATTTGCGGTCGGAAGATTAGGGGTTAATTATTTTAAGTAGCTGGCGGCGACGTTGTGGGGGGCAAGTTAGGGGTTAATAAATGTAATACAGGGGTCGGTGGGGTTAGGGGCAGCAGATTAGGGGTACATAAGTATAACGTAGGTGGCGGTCGGCAGATTAGGGGTTAAAAATTTTAATCGAGTGGCGGCGGTGTGGGGGGACCTCGGTTTAGGGGTACATAGGTAGTTTATGGGTGTTAGTGTACTTTAGGGTACAGTAGTTAAGAGCTTTATAAACCGGCGTTAGCCAGAAAGCTCTTAACTCCTGCTATTTTCAGGCGGCTGGAATCTTGTCGTTAGAGCTCTAACACTCACTTCAGAAACGACTCTAAATACCAGCGTTAGAAAGATCCCATTGAAAATATAGGCTACGCAAATGGCGTAGGGGGATCTGCGGTATGGAAAAGTCGCGGCTGAAAAGTGAGCGTTAGACCCTTTAATCACTGACTCCAAATACCAGCGGGCGCCCAAAACCAGCGTTAGGAGCCTCTAACGCTGGTTTTGACGGCTACCGCCGAACTCCAAATCTAGGCCATATACTTTTAAGGTGGGCAATAGTATAAGAAATTACCTCCACAAATATACACAAAAGAAATATATTTATACAAACATAGGGACACAGATTTAAAGGAACATTTAACCCAAAAATGTTATTTCATGATTCAGATAGAGGACACAATTTTAAACAACATTCCAATTTACTTTTATTATCTAATTTGCTTTATTCTTTAGATATCTTTTGTTGAAGAAATAGCAATGCACATGTGTAAGCCAATCACAAGAGGCATCTACGTGCAGCCACCAATCAGCAGCTACTGAGCCTATCTAGATATGCTTTTCAGCAAAGGATATCAAGAGAATTAAGCAAATTTGATAATATAAGTAAATTAGAACGTTTTTTAAAATGCATGCTCTTTCTAAACCATGAAAGAAAAAATGTGGGTCTCATGCCCCTTTAAATAAGATGCACACCAATTTAACTGACGACCTCATTCATAAATAATGTAAGAACTATGAAGCATCCAGTATTGAAATTTGCAAACCAGACACTATACTATTTGCCTTAAAGGGACAGTCTACTCCATAACTTTTATTGTTTAAAAAGATAGATAATCCCTTTATTACCCATTCCCCAGTTTTGCATAACCAACACAGTTATATTAATAAACTTTTTACCTCTGTGATTACCTTGTATCTAAGCCTCTGCAAACTTCCCCCTTATTTCAGTTCTTTCAAAAGAATGGCATTTTAGCAAATCTCCTCCTAGGTAACTCCACAGGAATGAGCAAAATGTTATCTATATGACACACATGAACTAACACCCTCTAGCTGTGAAAAAAACTGTCAAAAGCATTCAGATCAGATGCGGCCTTCAAGGGCTTAGAAATTTGCATATGAACCTACCTAGGTTTAGCTTTCAACTAAGAATACCAAGAGAACAAACCAAATTTGATGATAAAAGTAAAATGGAAAGTTGTTTAAAATTACATTCCCTATTGAAATCATGAAATTTTAATTTTGAATAGATTTTCCCTTTAAGGTAATTTAAAGGGACAAGAAAAAAAAAAAGAAAAATGCTTAATTATGGAAATTAAAAACAAAATTCAATATACAGTACATTCACTTTATATTACCTCTGCTTATGGTGTAAAATACCATTGACAACTGAGCTTCCTACTAGATAGACTGACTGAAGTGTTTCCATTATACTTAAAGGGATATGAAACACAAAAAATTTCTTTCATAATTAAAGGGACAGTCTACACAAAAATTGTTATTGTTTAAAAAGATAGATAATGCCTTTACTACCCATTCCTCGGCTTTGCACAACCAATTAATATACTTTATAACATTTAAACCTCTAAATTTCTGCCTGTTTCTAAGCCACTAAAGACAGACTCTTATAACATACTTTTTTATTTGCTTTTCACAACAGGAAACTGTTAGTTCATGTGGGCCATATGAATAACAGTCACAGTCATGTGATCAGGGGGCTGTCAGAAGATGCTTAGATACAAGGTAATCAAAGAGGTAAAAAGTGTATTAATATAACAGTGTTGGTTATGTAAAACTGGTGAATGGGTAATAAAGGGATTATCTGTCTTTAAAAACAATAACAATTCTATTGTAGACTGTCCATTTAAGATAGAGCATTTTCATTTTATACAACTTTCCAATTTACTTCTATTATCTAATTTATTTGGTTGTCTTTATATCCCTTGTTCAAAAGGATACCTAGGTAGGCTCAGGAGCTGCTGATTGGTGGCTGAACATGTATTCCTCATGTTATTGGCTCACTCAATTTGCTCACTACAATTTGTGCAATAGGACTGGATTACGAGTGGCACGCTAACAGTTGCGCTCTAGCAAAAAGGGTTTTATCGCAGGGGTTTGTGCATGTCAATTGTAGTGCTCATATTACAAGTTGGTTAACTGTTTCGCGAAACAAAACAGTTTCATAAAACACATAATAAATACATTACAAAGTAAAGTTACACTCATAATAACACTACCTAATAAAAAATATTTAAAAAAAAAATTGCACAAAAAAGTTATAAGGGCTCAAATATATGAGGTGTTAGGAAAACAAAGGTAGGCAAAGGGCTTTAAAACAGAGATATATAC
The DNA here is from genome assembly GCF_027579735.1 of Bombina bombina. Taxonomy (NCBI): domain Eukaryota; kingdom Metazoa; phylum Chordata; class Amphibia; order Anura; family Bombinatoridae; genus Bombina; species Bombina bombina. The sequence goes on along the minus strand of NC_069504.1, from coordinate 64,830,099 downwards.
ACACACACATATATATATATGTATATACACACACACACACACACATATATATATATATATATATATATATATATATATATATATATATATATATATATATATACATAAATAAAAAGAGAGAAGCGCTCAACCTGGGAACGAACAATAGCATAATAGCTTGTTCTATGTCTAGTTACCACCCAGGAAGCAGCCTCTTTTTTCTCAACATGTGCCTTTCACAGAGAAGAACTTTCCTGAAGTATATCAGTCTGATCCTGGCTTAACAGTTTAAATTTGCTGTCCCTCAAAATAACTCAACTCACAGACATTAATGTCTAAACCATTGGCAACAAAAGTGAGTACACCCCTAAGTGGAAATGTCCAAATTGTGCCCAATTAGCCATTTTCCCTCCCCGGTGTCATGTGACTCATTAATGTTACAAGGTCTCAGGTGTGACTGGGGAGCAGGTGTTTTAAATTTAGTGTTATACTCTCACACTCTCTCATACTGGTCACTGGACGTTCAACATGGCACCTCATGGCAAAGAACTCTCTGAGGATCGGAAAAAAATAATTGTATCTCTACATAAAGATGGCCTAGGCTATAAGAAGATTGCCAAGACCCTGAAACTGAGCTGCAGCATGGTGGGCAAGACCATACAGCTGTTTCACATGACAGGTTCCACTCAGAACAGGCCTCACCATGGTCGACCAAAGAAGTTGAGTGCACATGCTCAGCGTCATATAAAAAGGTTGTCTTTGGGAAATAGACGTATGAGTGCTGCCAGCTTTTCTGCAGAGGTTGAAGATTTGGGGGGGTCAGCCTGTCAGTGCTCAGAACATATGCCAAACAAACAAATTGGTCTGCATGTCTGTCATCCTAGAAGGAAGCCTCTTCTAAAGAGGATGCACAAGAAAGCCTGTTTGCTGAAGATAAGCAGACTAAGTACATAGATGGCTGGACCCATTTCCTGTGGTCCAATCAGACCAAGATAAACTTATTTGGTTTAGATGGTGTCAAGCATGTGTGGCGGCAACCAGGTGAGGAGTACAAAGACAAGTGTGTCTTGCCTACCGTCAAGCATTGTGGTGGTAGTATCATGGTCTGAGCCTGCTTGAGTGCTGCCAGCACTGCGGAGCTACAGTTCAATGAGGGAACCATGAATGCTAACATGTACTGTGGCATACTGAAGCAGAACATGATCCCCTCCCTTCTGAGACTGGGCCGCAGGGCAGTATTCCAACATGATAATGACCCCAAAGACACCTCCAAGATGATCACAGCCTTGCTAGAAGCTGAGGTTAGAGGTGATGGACTGGCCAAGCATGTCTCCAGACCTAAACCCTATTGAGCATCTGTCAGGCATCCTCAAATAGAAGGTGGGGGAGCGCAAGGTCTATAACATCTACCAGTTCCGTGATATCATCATGGAGGAGTGGAAGAGGACTCCAGTGGCAACCTGTGAAGCTCTGGTGAACTCCATGCCTAAGAGGGTTAGCACAGGAAAATAATGGTGGCCACACAAAATATTGACACTTTGGGCACAATTTGGACATTTCCACTTAGGGGGTACTCACTTTTGTTGCCAACGGTTTAGACATGAATGGATGTGTGTTGAGTTATTTTGAGGGGACAGCAAATTTACACTGTTATACAGGCTGTACATTCACTACTTTACATTGTAGCAAAGTGCCATTTCTTCAGTATTGTCACATGAAAAGATATAATAAAATTTTTACAAAAATGTGAAGGGTGTACTTACTTTTGTAGGATACTGTATGTATATATGCCTTTAAGAAAAATGTTTTCATTTGAATTCTCTTCTGTTCTCATAGCAGAGCTTACCTTGAAAGAGTGGGATGTAACATTTCATGAGACGGATAATGCTAGGCTAGTGTGAGAATATATGTTTTCTGTGAAAACACTCTTAGCTAATTAAAATGGTTGCTAAATTAAATAATATGATTGGCATAAAGCTAGATCTGCCAAAGAAACCTGTAGTTTTAATTATTAGAATTGCTAAGGTGGTAAGGGTAGTCTGCTAGGTAACATCTGAATTATGGTGACTCTTTGAGCTATTGTGATGACCTACCTGTGTGCCACTGTACGCTGCTATTATTGCCTTATTTGAAACCGGAAGATAAGTAATGCATTATAGCTTATTCACAATTTAGTGTAATCACTATGTTTTAATACATTTACAATCTGATTACTGATTTGTATTATTGCAATAAGTTCAAAATAAACTGATTATTATGCATTTTTGTGTGTCAGTTCCCTTTTTCAGTACTATATTGAGACATAATAGAAACTCTCTCTCTCTTTCATGATATCTTTTTAACACACAACGGCTTTTCACTCCCACAAACTTTTTACTTTCAACTTGTAATACAAGAGGCAACCCGATGCGCACCAAAAAAATCTACATCTGGCGTAGTTTATGTGGTAGCGCTAAACTCCACTCGTAATCTAATTTAACAATTATGGACACAGGATAATAAAATTAATAAGGTTGAAAATAATTTTACTGCTTATGTAAGTTTGTAAAATATTCTCATGTTTGCTTTTTTATGGTAAAGTAGTCTCAATAGACAGAAAAAAAAGTAATCTCTGAAACATCACAGTCTCTGTTACCCCTGTGAAATATTTTATCTCACTTTCGTATGTTCCTATTTCAGGATAAGCAAAACAAAAGTATTAGTGGAGCGCGGATTAAAAAAATTAAACAACTTAATTCAATATGAAGCATGTGAATGAAAAATGTAAATACACTTGCAAGTTTAAAAGGGTCTCCTAATTCATAGTTGACTGGGTTTTCTTATTTTTCATTTTCTTTGACTTTTTCAAGATTTATTTTGTACATATGTTAGAGTGGCCTGTTTATATAGGAAGTTTTATTTTTTATTTTTATTGATGTTGAAAACATAATGCAACATATATGTAGTGTTTCAAATGGTATGAATACAAAAGAAAAGGAGCATATTAAATATCAGTTGAACATATATAGTTATATCCGTTACATCACAGAATAATTTGATTGTGTACAAAATGAACCTCACATTTTCAAGTTTTGTTTTGCTTTAGAATATTCTGCATACATTTAAAACTTATGTTATAACATGAAACAAGTTAAAAAATGCTTTGTTTATAGCCAAGGTAGTTTAAGAAAAAAATAAACATTAAACTGTGGATCCTAATATATAAGAGCTGTCAGTGTGTGTGAAGACATATAGGAGCAACTCACATTTGGGTATCTGAATGGAAAAATAATATATTTAGTAGCGGTATGTTTCAAGGGAAACTGCAGCATAAGACTCTGGACACACTCGGAAAGTGTCAGAGTCTATAATAAGGGGGGGGGGCAGAGGCCAGTTATATCACAATAAGCGATCTGAAATGTAAATAAAAGCATGGTTGTTGGGGATTAGATCTTAGGAATTAGTTGTTTATCATGCCATCTCATCTAGCGGTAATTGATCAATGATTTAATTGATTAAAATTGATCGCTATAAAGAAGCTTTATATGTATTTTCTCTGATGAAACAAACAATTCAAATAAACAGTATTTAACCCTTAATGGGTAATGTAATATAGATGCCCCAGTTATGAAATTGCAATATTTGGGTATTAGAAAAATCAACTATAATGGTGTTCTTACTCAAGAATTGAGCTTCTAAGTAGCACTATTTACCTTGGAGCCGACTAAGGGCTAGTGATACATTCCTGAGAGTGATTATATGCCTTAAGAAAGTATAGAATGGATAATGGAGCAATAGGATTAGGAATATGTTTCCATAGATGTTGTTAGGATCAAGAATCAATCAACTAATCAGTAACTCATATATACTTATTTTAGAATAATTAGATGAGAAAGCCCTGGCAAATATGGGGGTCTATACTACCTTGGCCGCTGGCAGCACAGTTTCAAATATAATTAAGCTCTCCTAGGGCTCCTTTAAAAAATATGAGCATATAGAGAGTATATATATATATATATATATATATATACATACACAAGCTCCCCATATAGTGATATCAGGCATAATTATAGATAAGATCGATCCTACCAAATGCATATCCTTAGCCCCCAATAAGAGAAACAACAATAATGTATATCAATGTGTACTGTAGCATATTCACTGACCAATACTCACATGTCTGATGGGAGAGAAATACTGTATAAGCCTACAGACTTGATAAACATCTTTCTAATTGAACCAGTGAGATATACAATATGAATATATGTGAGTTCCATAGCTAGATGCCAGACAGGCCAATATGTCATATAATACAACACGGGGATATTAACAAGTATTATTACAGAGCAATCTTCAGGTTGTCAACCTAAACAGTCGTCTTATACCATGTAAAATATTGGTGTGGTTAGCAATTAAAAGAGTAATAATAACATACATTGCCTTAGCTAGTTAAACCATGAAGATAACTAGTTGAAATCATTGTAGCAGGTACAATCTAATAAACAGTATGACATAATATATGTAGGTTCAAAATGCTTAAAGGTTGCTGCTCTCTTTCTTAGCTATAAACTAAACCTATATACATATAGTGTAAAAATCTACTATACTGCAGGCATAATATGCAGACAAATTTAGTCCCCATTAGTTACAAAGTATATAAGTTTAGCAGTCTAAATTGTAATGTAAAAACACGCTAAGGGTTGGCAAAACTGGATGTTTTAGATAGAAGTATATAACTACAAACATTGTCCAACTAAAGTTGCACAATAGATTATGAGAGCGAACTGTCCCATTAGCCGGTATGAGATACTAGAAGTTCATACTTGATTTAGTCCTACTCATATATACTGTATATACTGTTCTTTCCAGATAGTTGAGTAAAGCAGAGCGATAAACAGTGTAAAAGGCAGATAGTATTTTGTTCCACAAAGCTTATCACCCTCATTTGCCCAAAATATCACCCAATTCCAGACTTAGTGCACTGTGTCATCTGAGGTGATCTTGCAACTTCTGAACCTTGAGAAATGTTCCAGTGTCTCTCTCTAGTTGTGATGTGTTTTTCAGATGTTATGATGTCTGTCGTCAGAGCTTTTTTAGGTTGAATTGTAGACTGTGATGTGTGTGACACCTTCTGAAAAGACTCAAATCGTGTTTGCTTGAGCTCCTTGTTGATTACAGTTGATGCAGGTGAGCCACGTAGGCCAGTCGTCTGCCAATGCCGGGGTCCCTGGACATCAGCTCCAGCAAGCCGCACACCGGCTCCCTCCTCTCTATGTGTTTCAAAGCCACAGGTAACCAAAGATGGACCAAATGCGGCCTGTAAATTCTCCTGGAATTCTTCTTGGTATTGGCAGAGTAGAGAGTGCAGTTACCTTAGCAGGTAGACACAGAGCTCCATGTCTGATGGTATGTAGTTAGGTGGAAAGTGTAGAGTGTCAGTGTACTCAGGCTATGGTTAGGAATGAAAGCTGAATTGCCCTAGTTTTTTTTTTTTCACAAGATGTTAGTTTCAGAAAAAGGTCTTTTTGAAACTAGAACAATGACTGAGTTAGCTTATCCATCTTTCTAGAAAGCTTTAGGATAATATTTTATTAATATAAAGTACCAACATATTAATCAGTGCTGTAACATTAAAGGACCAGTCAACACAGTAGATTTGCATAATCAACAAATGCAAGATAACAAGACAATGCAATAGCACTTAGTCTGAACTTCAAATGAGCAGTAGATTTTTTTTCTGACCATTTTAAAAGTTATGTCTTTTTCCACTCCCCCTGTACCATGTGACAGCCATCAGCCAATCACAAATGCATACACGTACCATGTGACAGCCATCAGCCATTCACAAATGCATACACACTTATTCTTGCACATGCTCAGTAGGAGCTGGTGGCTCAAAAAGTTTAAATATAAAAAGAATGTGTACATTTTGCTAATGGAAGTAAATTGGAATGTTGTTTAAAACGGCATGCTCTATCTGAATAATGAAAGTTTAATTTTGATTGAGTGTCCCTTTAAGCTTGCAGTTATGGAGTCATATAATCGGAGGACATTAACATAAATCATTATGTTATTGGGCTCTGCCTTTGAGTCACTGTATGTGATAAACCATCTTTACATAAAATCATCCACAAGGCAGTTGGACTCGTGAGCTTACATTCTAAAGAAGAGATCGTTGTATGTGTTTTCAAAGTGATTAAACAACAAATACTAACATTATCTGGATTGTTTCACATAACTCATTTTGATATCTACATGGACTTTATATCCAAATTCATAAATGGAAATAGAAGAAAAACAAAAAGCGCATCCAGATTCAAGTGAGTTTTATTCAAAATACCTGTATGACACACGAACAGTATTGCACTTACTAGAAGTCAAAAATAAAACAGCATGTAGTAGGTGAGGAGTACAATTCACTGCTGACCGGAACAATCACCGCAAGCCCACCAGGTGATGTCAGAAACCCAACAACAGATATATTGTACAAATACACTCACAAATCACCACTGAGGTGTAACAGATACCCCAACGCGTTTCCCCCGTTTAACGAACGGGCTTTATCAAGAGGAAAGTCAAATCTAACCTGTAGTGTTGTTTCTATATATCTGTTGTTGGGTTCCTGACATCACCTGGTGGGCTTGCGGTGATTGTTCTGGTCAGCAGTGAATTGTACTCCTCACCTACTACATGCTGTTTTATTTTTGACTTCTAGTAAGAGCAATACTGTTCATGTGTCATACATGTATTTTGAATAAAACTCACTTGAATCCGGATGCGCTTTTTGTTTTTCTTCTATTTCCATATTCCTGTGGGTGGAGTGCCTGAGATCTCCACATCTATAGAGCTGCACCGGAACATCTCGCTTACAGCGTGGTCGTGACGTCATCATCAGGCGCCTTAGAGGAATACACTGGGTGACAACGCCAACACAGTGCAGGACTATCACGGTGGTTTTTCAGCAAGGACAGATCGTGCTGCAAAACGGTCATCTGTTACATACTTTCTAGAGATCAGTGGTCATCATTTCAGGGTTCTGTGGCTGTGCATGGAGGTATTTATAACCATATAACGACACATGTATTGGCCGACCCTGAGTTTACTCTGAGACTTTCTTTGCAATTCGAAGACTATTTTCCTTATCAGGAACACATGAGGAGTGTTTGGGGTGTAATACCTTTTTAGCGCGGACTGTTTCTCTGGTTTGTCCAAATTCATAAATGTTACCACCAAATTTGTGATCACCTTTGAATTGAGGGGCTAATAAACTGTAAAGTTCTTACAGTATTCAATATTTTACTATTGCGGGCATTTACTGTGAAATCATTTTTACTTTCTCTAAAAATAAGGCTATTTATGTGACTGTGGTTACTAAAATCAATATGTTTGGTAGATGTCCAATAAACCAATAGTAATTGATCCTTAAGGATCAGCTGTAAACACACATGCATCTCCTCTTAGTTTTGATGGCAGTTTAAACAGTTTAACATTACTTTTTCGTGTAAAATGTATGTTTAATTGTTTTGCTGAATAAAATAAAATGTCTGCCATTCATTCAAATAAACAGAATTTAAAGAAAATAATATATTTTTCTGGAAAAATATAAAGTAAATGCTGTTTAAATGTAATGTAAGTTTTTATTACAACTGCTTGAATTGATTTTATATTGTAATTATTTTCTGTTTGAAGATGATTATTTTTTGCAGATACAGGGCACAGCTATGGGGTCCAACGTTGCCCCAAACTATGCAAATATATTTATGAATATTTTTGAAGAAAAATTTGTCTTCACTAATCCTGGATTTCATTGGTATGGCGCCTGTTGGTGGCGCTATATCGATGATATCTTTGGGATATGGTTTGGCGACGTTGGATCCCTATTGGCCTTTGTGACTGATTTGAACAGGGCCATTAAACATATCAACTTTAAAATGACGTGGAGTGATAATGATATTACATTTCTGGATACTAAAGTAATAAAAAATGGGAGGGCTTTAAAGGTAGATCTATTTAGGAAAGATACAGATAGGAATAGTCTGCTTCATTTTGACAGTGCTCATCCACCGCCCCTTCTTAAAGTCCTTCCTCGTAGCCAGTTTTTAAGAGCTCGCAGGATTGTTACTGATGATAATCTCCTCAAAGTGAGATTCAAAGAAATGGTTGGCAGATTTGTAAACGGAGGGTATCCGCCTGCAGTAATTGATAAATAAATTAAACATTCCTTGTCCGTTTCTAGAGAGACTCTGTTGAGTCCTATGTAGAAAAATAAAAAAGATGAATGTATAGTTCTGGTTTCTGAATTTAATTCACAATCAGATCAGATCCAACGTATCATCAAGAAACATTGGACTGTTCTATTGAACTGTAATCCAGAAATTAAGGAGTTCCAGAATTTCCCTATGCCAGCATATAAACAAGGCCTGAACTTGAAACAACAATTGGTTAGAGCTGATGTGGGTTCAAATATAAAGTCTAAACAAAATTAGCATACTTGTAAAAATGAAGGATGTTATCCCTGCCTAAATTGCTCATGTTTCAACTATATGATTAAAGGCTCTAACTTTTTTCATCCAATCACAGGGAAAAAGTTTAAAATTAAAGGTTACCATACATGTTATACATCATTTGTTATTTACCTAATTAAATGCCCCTGTAGGCGGAGTTATGTAGGGGAAACAACAAGGGTTATTAAGGATAGAATAAAAGAGCATAAAAGCAATATTAGGATGAGTAATATTAAAGCCCCTGTAGCTCATCATTTATGGGGCACTCAATTAATCAACTGAGATTCCAAATAATTGAAAATGTACTTATGCCATGTAGATTAGGGAACAGAGATCTCCTGCTAAAGCAGCGTGAATGCTTTTGGATCTGGAAATTAGGAACTATGGAGCCTAATGGGCTAAATAGAGATTGGGATATGTCAGTATTTCTATGAATACAATAATGTATTTGCATAATTAAAAAGTAACGGTTGCTGCTATCTAATTCTGTGTAAATAGGTTTTTTGGTCTTGAATAAGTTTCTATTTTTTCTAAATATTTTTAATTGTATAGAATTTTTCCCTTTAAGGAAGATATATAAAGAGTTAATATATTTGTGCACTTGAGTGCCACCTAGTGGTGGATAGGTATAAATAGAATTGTGTCAGTGTTGTATTTAATGAACATACCTATCTTTAATATCAGACTGTTATTTCCATGGACATTATTGAATAATGAAATGCTAAGGGACATTTGTCTATACAAAGGGTTAAATGCACACTGACCTACAGTTGCAGTTCAGAGGTGACAAGACAAGTGGAAACCAGTTGGAAATCTGATGAAACAATAGATCAGAAGGATACCACAGGATTCACTAAGACATTTTACAACCCTTACAATCATTTTAGCATTTCAACACAGATGGCCTTTCCAGCACAAGTGGTGTCATAAACTACAAGGCCCTGATTTTATCTCTTTCACCAATAGCTTAAGGAAGTGATTTCTACCCCCATTCATATAATGATGTCATCTGGTCTCTGACTGAAAAATTTATAGAGTGTGGGTTGGGCTGGGCTATGTGAGAGAATGAATGACTATATAAGTTAGTTGCCATTGTAGGCTAGGGTAAGCTCTCTCTTCTGACTCACCTCTCCCCTTCCATCTCTCCCTCTCCCTTTTTCCAACTTCCCTTTCCTTCCCTTACATTAGTTAGCAACTTGTTTCTATGTAAATACTTATTTTCTGTCTAATAAAAGAAATAATTTCATCAAGCAGCATCCTGATTTCCTAAGCTAAAGGTAATATTAGTGTGGAAATAGTAACTAAAAAGTTAGCAGATTCTACATTTGGCACCCCAGTGTATAGTTCTGGTTTCTGAATTTAATTCACAATCAGATCCAACGTATCATCAAGAAACATTGGACAGTTCTATTGAACTGTAATCCAGAAATTAAGGAGTTCCAGAATTTCCCTATGCCAGCATATAAACAAGGCCTGAACTTGAAACAACAATTGGTTAGAGCTGATGTGGGTTCAAATATAAAGTCTAAACAAAATTAGCGTACTTGTAAAAATGAAGGATGTTATCCCTGCCTAAATTGCTCATGTTTCAACTATATGATTAAAGGCTCTAACTTTTTTCATCCAATCACAGGGAAAAAGTTTAAAATTAAAGGTTACCATACATGTTATACATCATTTGTTATTTACCTAATTAAATGCCCCTGTGGGCGGAGTTATGTAGGGGAAACAACAAGGGTTATTAAGGATAGAATAAAAGAGCATAAAAGCAATATTAGGACGAGTAATATTAAAGCCCCTGTAGCTCATCATTTATGGGGCAATCAATTAATCAACTGAGATTCCAAATAATTGAAAATGTACTTATGCCATGTAGATTAGGGAATAGAGATCTCCTGCTAAAGCAGCGTGAATGCTTTTGGATCTGGAAATTAGGAACTATGGAGCCTAATGGGCTAAATAGAGATTGGGATATGTCAGTATCTCTATGAATACAATAATGTATTTGCATAATTAAAAAGTAACGGTTGCTGCTATCTAATTCTGTGTAAATAGGTTTTTTGGTCTTGAATAAGTTTCTATTTTTTCAAAATATTTTTAATTGTATAGAATTTTTCCCTTTAAGGAAGATATATAAAGAGTTAATATATTTGTGCACTTGAGTTCCACCTAGTGGTGGATAGGTATAAATAGAATTGTGTCAGTATATTTGATAACATGATTAAGGTAGTAATACTGAAACGTCGCTGCTGTTATTGTTGTGTTATCTGAATAAATATTTTTGCTGCTACTCATTGTGGATTTTTGAGCAAATATTCTTGTATCAGTTGTCTATTTCATGTTAATGCTAATAGCCTTATATAATGTATGTACTTCCAACTAATAATAAAAATATCTGTAGCAGTAAGTAGCTATCAACCAATGACCAGTAACAGGAAATACCTATCAACCAATGAGCATTAGCAGGGAGTGCCTATCAGCCAATGAAAGTATGTAAATGAAACAGCTGTATTAGTTTTAAGCCTTCACATCACTTTTTTTTCATGCAAAACAGTTAACATGGTTAGATCATGGTGTTTTTTTTATGTGGACAACAGATTTTTTTTTAAATTGCAGTACTCCTTTTAATAATGAAAATATAGCAAATGTATATATATATATATATATATATATATATATATATATATATATATATATATATATATAAATATTTATCATCTAGATGTAATCACTATTAATCTATAGAATGCATAGAAAATAATATATATTGGCAGCATTGTTATATTAAAAAAAAAAATCACAATTTGACATATTCCTTCAGAAATATAATGCTTTTTTTAAAAATGAAAAATGGCCAAAATGCTTTGTAAGGATGAATTTACAAAGGGTATCTGAAAAGATTTCTGTTTGTTATGCCTGGTGAGTTGCATTTTCCTGACACTGATATGGCATCAAAGAGGAGGCAAACTGACTAAATTTAGCATAAGGTTGAAATCAATGGTTTCCTAAAGAAGATGCCTCAGGCTCTCTAGAGCAATGGTTCTGTAGCTGTGTATGCTGCTGTCAATGTCTAACTAGCTAAAGGCTAACACACTTTATTTTCTTGGTAGTAGACACTTTTGGGAGTTGAATAATAAAGAACTTTGGAATTTTAATAATTCTTAGACTTGTCTGTTAGAAAACAATAATGTACTACGAGCTTGTAAAGGCTACATACTGACCTATTTTGCTCTGATGCACCACAAATAAAACAGGACCAATAAAACACCAAGGCCTAGATTTAGAGTTCGGCGGTAGCCGTCAAAACCAGCGTTAGAGGCTCCTAACGCTGGTTTTGGCCGCCCGCTGGTATTTGGAGTCAGTGATTAAAGGGTCTAACGCTCACTTTTCAGCCGCGACTTTTCCATACCGCAGATCCCCCTACGCCATTTGCGTAGCCTATCTTTTCAATGGGATCTTTCTAACGCTGGTATTTAGAGTCGTTTCTGCAGTGAGCGTTAGAGCTCTAACGACAAGATTCCAGCCGCCTGAAAATAGCAGGAGTTAAGAGCTTTCTGGCTAACGCCGGTTTATAAAGCTCTTAACTACTGTACCCTAAAGTACACTAACACCCATAAACTACCTATGTACCCCTAAACCGAGCTCCCCCCACACCGCTGCCACTCGATTAAAATTTTTAACCCCTAATCTGCCGACCGCCACCTACGTTATACTTATGTACCCTTAATCTGCTGCCCCTAACCCCGCCGACCCCTGTATTATATTTATTCACCCCTAACCTGCCCCCCACAACGTCGCCGACACCTGCCTACACTTATTAACCCCTAATCTGCCGAGCGGACCTGAGCGCTACTATAATAAAGTTATTAACCCCTAATCCGCCTCACTAACCCGATCATAAATAGTATTAACCCCTAATCTGCCCTCCCTAACATCGCCGACACCTACCTTCAATTATTAACCCCTAAACTTCCGATCGGAGCTCACCGCTATTCTAATAAATGGATTAACCCCTAAAGCTAAGTCTAACCCTAACACTAACACCCCCCTAAGTTAAATATAATTTTTATCTAACGAAATTAATTAACTCTTATTAAATAAATTATTCCTATTTAAAGCTAAATACTTACCTGTAAAATAAATCCTAATATAGCTACAATATAAATTATAATTATATTATAGCTATTTTAGGATTAATATTTATTTTACAGGCAACTTTGTAATTATTTTAACCAGGTACAATAGCTATTAAATAGTTAAGAACTATTTAATAGTTACCTAGTTAAAATAATAACAAATTTACCTGTAAAAAAAATCCTAACCTAAGTTATAATTAAACCTAACACTACCCTATCAATAAAATAATTAAATAAACTACCTACAATTACCTACAATTAACCTAACACTACACTATCAATAAATAAATTAAACACAATTGCTACAAATAAATACAATTAAATAAACTAGCTAAAGTACAAAAAATAAAAAAGAACTAAGTTACAGAAAATAAAAAAATATTTACAAACATAAGAAAAATATTACAACAATTTTAAACTAATTACACCTACTCTAAGCCCCCTAATAAAATAACAAAGCCCCCCAAAATAAAAAATTCCCTACCCTATTCTAAATTAAAAAAGTTACAAGCTCTTTTACCTTACCAGCCCTGAACAGGGCCCTTTGCGGGGCATGCCCCAAGAATTTCAGCTCTTTTGCCTGTAAAAGAATAAATACAATACCCCCCCCCCCAACATTACAACCCACCACCCACATACCCCTAATCTAACCCAAACCCCCCTTAAATAAACCTAACACTAAGCCCCTGAAGATCTTCCTACCTTGTCTTCACCATCCAGGTATCACCGATCCGTCCTGGCTCCAAGATCTTCATCCAACCCAAGCGGGGGTTGGCGATCCATAATCCGGTCCAGAAGAGGCTCCAAAGTCTTCCTCCTATCCGGCAAGAAGAGGACATCCGGACCGGCAAACATCTTCTCCAAGCGGCATCTTCGATCTTCTTCCATCCGGTGCGGAGCGGGTCCATCTTGAAGCAGGCGACGCGGATCCATCCTCTTCTTCCGATGTCTCCCGACTAATGACGGTTCCTTTAAGGGACGTCATCCAAGATGGCGTCCCTCGAATTCCGATTGGCTGATAGGATTCTATCAGCCAATCGGAATTAAGGTAGGAATTTTCTGATTGGCTGATGGAATCAGCCAATCAGAATCAAGTTCAATCCGATTGGCTGATCCAATCAGCCAATCAGATTGAGCTTGCATTCTATTGGCTGTTCCGATCAGCCAATAGAATGCGAGCTCAATCTGATTGGCTGATGGGATCGGCCAATCGGATTGAACTTGATTCTGATTGGCTGATTCCATCAGCCAATCAGAAAATTCCTACCTTAATTCCGATTGGCTGATAGAATCCTATCAGCCAATCGGAATTCGAGGGACGCCATCTTGGATGACGTCCCTTAAAGGAACCGTCATTAGTCGGGAGACATCGGAAGAAGAGGATGGATCCGCGTCGCCTGCTTCAAGATGGACCCGCTCCGCACCGGATGGAAGAAGATCGAAGATGCCGCTTGGAGAAGATGTTTGCCGGTCCGGATGTCCTCTTCTTGCCGGATAGGAGGAAGACTTTGGAGCCTCTTCTGGACCGGATTATGGATCGCCAACCCCCGCTTGGGTTGGATGAAGATCTTGGAGCCAGGACGGATCGGTGATACCTGGATGGTGAAGACAAGGTAGGAAGATCTTCAGGGGCTTAGTGTTAGGTTTATTTAAGGGGGGTTTGGGTTAGATTAGGGGTATGTGGGTGGTGGGTTGTAATGTTGGGGGGGGGGGTATTGTATTTATTCTTTTACAGGCAAAAGAGCTGAAATTCTTGGGGCATGCCCCGCAAAGGGCCCTGTTCAGGGCTGGTAAGGTAAAAGAGCTTGTAACTTTTTTAATTTAGAATAGGGTAGGGAATTTTTTATTTTGGGGGGCTTTGTTATTTTATTAGGGGGCTTAGAGTAGGTGTAATTAGTTTAAAATTGTTGTAATATTTTTCTTATGTTTGTAAATATTTTTTTATTTTCTGTAACTTAGTTCTTTTTTATTTTTTGTACTTTAGCTAGTTTATTTAATTGTATTTATTTGTAGCAATTGTGTTTAATTTATTTATTGATAGTGTAGTGTTAGGTTAATTGTAGGTAATTGTAGGTAGTTTATTTAATTATTTTATTGATAGGGTAGTGTTAGGTTTAATTATAACTTAGGTTAGGATTTTTTTTACAGGTAAATTTGTTATTATTTTAACTAGGTAACTATTAAATAGTTCTTAACTATTTAATAGCTATTGTACCTGGTTAAAATAATTACAAAGTTGCCTGTAAAATAAATATTAATCCTAAAATAGCTATAATATAATTATAATTTATATTGTAGCTATATTAGGATTTATTTTACAGGTAAGTATTTAGCTTTAAATAGGAATAAGTTATTTAATAAGAGTTAATTAATTTCGTTAGATGTAAATTATATTTAACTTAGGGGGGTGTTAGTGTTAGGGTTAGACTTAGCTTTAGGGGTTAATACATTTATTAGAATAGCGGTGAGCTCCGATCGGAAGTTTAGGGGTTAATAATTGAAGGTAGGTGTCGGCGATGTTAGGGAGGGCAGATTAGGGGTTAATACTATTTATGATAGGGTTAGTGAGGCGGATTAGGGGTTAATAACTTTATTATAGTAGCGCTCAGGTCCGCTCGGCAGATTAGGGGTTAATAAGTGTAGGTAGGTGTCGGCGACGTTGTGGGGGGCAGATTAGGGGTTAATAAATATAACATAGGGGTCGGCGATGTTAGGACAGCAGATTAGGGGTACATAGGGATAACGTAGGTGGCGGCGTTTTACGGAGCGGCAGATTAGGGGTTAAAAAAAATATGCAGGGGTCAGCGATAGCGGGGGCGGCAGATTAGGGGTTAATAAGTGTAAGATTAGGGGTGTTTAGACTCGGGGTACATGTTAGGGTGTTAGGTGCAGACGTAGGAAGTGTTTCCCCATAGGAAACAATGGGGCTGCGTTAGGAGCTGAACGCTGCTTTTTTGCAGGTGTTAGGTTTTTTTTCAGCTCAAACTGCCCCATTGTTTCCTATGGGAGAATCGTGCACGAGCACGTTTTTGAGGCCGGCCGCGTCCGTAAGCAACTCTGGTATCGAGAGTTGCTTTTGCGGTAAAAATGCTCTACGCTCCTTTTTTGGAGCCTAACGCAGCATTTGTTTTAACTCTCGATACCAGAGTTAAATTTATGGTGCGGCCAGAAAAAAGCCTGCGGAGCGTTAACAGCCCTTTTACCGCCGAACTCCAAATCTAGGTCCAAATATTTTCATCCTAAAGAAGTATCATAAAAGGCTAATGTTAAGGAGAACATGAAAAAATGCCACAGTTAGTAATTGTTTTCTTTTTGTAACAATAAAGTAACAATAAAAGTAAAGGGAAACTTAGTAGGCTCTACAGTTGACATTTTGCTAAGCAAACTAAAAATCAAATTGCATTGAAAGAGATACTAAACACTCTGCAATTACAAGACATTTTTGTTGTCTTGAAATATAGTAATATGTCAGTCAGGAGTAAACATTTTAAAAAACAAATTGAAAGTTTGTATGCTGCAATTGTGTTTTAATAGCCAAATCAGACTGGACAGAACAAGGCAAGTCACAGTCATTATGTTATCCAATCTTGTATTGTTTTGAAGTTGCTATCTTATAAACTTTTCCAGGCCAATTAGGGACAGATATATATAAGAGATGTTTGAATGATTGCACCAACAAAAAGAAAAGAAAATGAAAAAGTACTGACAGAAATAGTCAGTATTCATTCATTTACTTTATTTTTTTTTAAGGGGTTAATAATTACCTTAGAGTGCTGTATCTTTACAAAATGTACATTTGTTTTAATGAAAATGAATCTAAATGTTTAATGAAAATTCAGTATTTGTTTAGTTTTAAACTAAACGAATAATGAATAGTGCAGCCACAGAATATTCGGATAAACTAATTTCCCTGAATATTCGGAATGAAAATTTAGTCCGCATTGAAAAATCTTGGCTGCACATCTTTAATATTTATTAGCATGAGCCTTGAACAGTCTGTAGTATGCATTTCAATTTGTAAGACAGTTTTCAGAGATAAATTATATATAAAAAAAGCAAAATAAATAATTAAAGTATATTACAAAGTTATTTTACTATATTCAATTAAACATTTTATATTACAATCGCAAAGTGTTTATGGTCCCTTGAAAAGCAGTTCCGTACTCACCTTCAACTACATAATGTTTCTACACTGGTTAAGGGGTTATTCGAATTAAAAAGGGACATTTCATTTGATTACATTATCTTTGAGCAAAACGAATAAGAATAAAAATTATAAGAAATAACCATAGCCTCTTAACACAGTCAAAACTTTTTTAGTGTACCCTTTTCTTTAATGGATAGTGCTGGAAGCACTATGATCGTACTCATTGTGCTCATTACTAAGGTTATATTAAAGGGCCATAATACCCAAATGTTTAAACACTTGAAAGTGATGCAGCATAGCTGTAAAAAGCTGACTAGAAAATATCTCCTGAACATCTCTATGTAAAAAAGAAAGATATTTTACATCAAAAGTTCCTCAGTAGCCACCTCCCATTGTAAAGGATTTCTAAGCAGCATTTTAGTGTGTCTGTCCTGGGACAGCTGAAAGGATGAGCCTCATGAACTCTCATATTATTTCACCAATCAGGTAAAGGAAGCTTACTATGAAATCTCATGAGAGTTAAGTCAAATCTCATGAGATCACAGTAAGAGTTCATGACCCCAGCACTGCTGATGCTGATTGGCTGCTGTTCATTTCTTAATTTTTTTTTATTTTTACCTGCAGCTGGGAGCAGGTGAAGTATAACTTTTTACACAGAATTTACTCTGCTGAGCTGAGGAGATTGTGAGATAAAATATCTTCCTTTTTTACATAGAGATGCTCAGGTGATATTTTCCTGTCAGCTTTTTACACAATTTTCATGCATCAGTTTTAAGTGATTTAGCATATGAGTATTATGCCCCTTTAAGTGTTTTTATCAGAACACAATTACTTATGCACCCTTGGATCAACGCACCCTCAGAAATACCACTCAAGTGATATCCAACATGAATTTTATTGTGTGCCCCAATAGACGTCTGTTAGCACAACTGCAATATCCAACATGCAACACCTACACTATTGCCAAATTGATTAAAAATGAATCTTGAACTTGCAATATAAGCCCAAAAATAGAAGTACAATCGATAAACTTAGACCATCGTTAATGCACAATAGCTTTACTTTTTTTTTTTGAGCTCCACTTGAGATTTAGACCAATATGTTTAAACATTAGCAATATATTTTCATATTTTTTTTCCACTGGTCCTATTGAGTGTTGACTGCATCCTATAGCATTTATCAGCTTGAAATGCAACATTCTTTACATTGAACAATGCAGTAGCTCAGTTATTTATGTACCTAACTGGCCAAATAATATAAAACAAACATACTTGAGAGTCTTTTCAAGGGGTATGCCAGTAGCATCTGTAAACTTACATTTCATATAGTATGCAAAAAAACAATTAAATTAAACACAAAAAAACAAAGCCTGATTCTATTGTGATCTAAGGATCAGGAAAGGTCAGCACTCACTTACTGCAGAAATAAAGTTTGCCCCCACATACGCTAATTTAAACATGAGATGGATGGAGCTAAACCACATTTTCTCAGATGACTCCCCCTTCAGAAATAATATAATACTCTATGGTCGTTTTATAGACCTGATAGTAATTTGGAAAGATGCTGGTGACAATAAGGTGCGGTTACTTGCAGAGTATTTGAATACCAATGTATATAATTAGACTTATATTGATTTTTTAGACGTCCATCTGTACCTAGATGTAATGTCTGTTAAAACTATGTAGATTGGATCACAACTGCAGACGTATAAATTGGTTATTTTGTGTCACCAAGGCAATTGGGCTATTAATTTGCATAGACCATGTAGCCTTAAGTGAATTTGTTGTTTAACTTATATAGAAGTTGCAGAGCAGAGGGTTCTGTTGCAACTTATACAGATGTCAGAAATGCTTATTACTTGATATTAGAGTAGTCAGTCTGAATCCCAGGAACCTAGAACTATGGTTAAGCAACAGAGGAAACTGAACAGACTGGAAGGGGTTAAGTTTAAGCGTGAGTCTGTGAGAAGTGCAAGGGCTGCCTTTAGTCCTTATCTGTATCACCCCAGCAGGTTTCCCACTCCCCTATCAGTTGTTACGATGGAAGGGAGTCCATGGTAACGGACAATTGAATTCAAGAACAGTTGCGCTGTTTCAGTGGGTAACTTATGAAACGGAACGAAGTGAGCCATCTTTGTAAGGATGTCAGTAACAACTAAAATGGTGTTTAGTTACAGACAGTTCTACAATAAAGTCCATGCCAAGATGAACCCAAGGTCTATCAGGGATATCTATTGGTATGAAATGCCCATAAGGTTTATTTCTCTCCCGTTTGGAAGTAATGTAGATGGTGCAGGTTTGGATGTAATGTTTAATTGTAGTTTGCATATTTGGCCACCAATAGCTTCTAGCTAGTAGATCTTTTGTTTTCTTGATACTCGGATGACCAAGAAGTGGGGGGTCCTGATGTTGTTTGATTAACCCATTTCTAAGGCTTTCTGGTACATATAGCTTGGTACCATGATAGTATAGGTTGTTGTTATAGGTAAGTTGATGATGGGGTATCTGATTATCAGTTTGTAAGGCTGCTTGAACCTGTATCTTAAAAGCAGACATCAGTCCCAGGAAATTCTCTGGAGGTATGATCGAAGTAGGCTCTTGAGTGTTTGGAGGTCTTGGATCCTTCCTTGACAGATCATCAGCCTTTCAATTTTTAGAACCAGGCCTGTATATAATCTGGCAATTGAACCTGTTGATGTACAGGCTCCAACAGAGTTGCCTACCAGAAATGTTTTGTTTTTTGAAGAAATTCTAGATTGCGGTAGTCGGTGTAAATGATGATTGGTATGATAGTACCTTCCAACAGATATCCCCAATGTTCAAATGCACGTTTAATGGCTAGGAGCTCTTTTTATCCAATGGAGTAATTAATCTCAGGTGGAGATAATATCTTAGAGTAGAATGCCACAGGGTGGAGTGGTTGGGTTAAGCTCTTTCTTTGAGAGGGAACAGCTCCAAGAGCGTAATCAGAGGAATCCACTTCCAGGATGAACTGAAGGGTAGGATCAGGGAACTGTAGAATCGGAGCTGAGGAGAAAGAGTGGTAAGCTATCCGCTTCCTTCTTACTAAATACTTCTGTGAATTTTTTGTATACTTCTGGTATACAAGTTTGTTCTGTAATCTGAAGCAAGGCAGCAAAGTTTAAACAGGTTTGCCGGCAGTAAGGTGATTTCAACTTCAATTCCAGAGAACTCCAATTAATTACCGGTTTGTGAAGACGAAGCCACTGTAACCCTAGAATGATGGGAAAAAGGGGTGACATCAAAGGTGATATATTCTTGGTGTGATTCGGGAGTTATTACGAGAATGGGAATTGTGTGATGAGTAATAGGACCAGAAGAAATTTCAGAGCCATCCACAACCCGAATAGAAACAGGACACAGTTTTTTAATGAGTGGTATTTTATTATTTGACACAATAGCCTTATCAATATAATTTCCTTGTGCCCTGGTGTCAATTATGGCTTCTCTCGTGGTGCGATTGCAGTCCCACTGTAAAGAGATAGGTAGAGTACAGTGAACTGGTTTATCATGCACAATCAAAGAAGTAAATTAGAGAAGGTCTTACTGGTTTTGTTCTTACGCAGGGAAGGGCACTCTCGGATTGAGTGGGATGGATTACCACAATACATACAGAGGCCTTTAGATTTCCTTCTAAACCTTTCTTCTGAGGTTAATGGCCCACAAATAAAAATGATCTCCATGGCCTCAGGGCTGCTAGAAGATGAGGATGATGGTACTGTAACGTGTGTAGGATGGACCGGTCTTTTGTATGAGGAATCTCCATATTGACGTTCGGACTTTCTCTCCCGGAGTCTCCTATCAATGTGCATAGAAAGTCTCATAAGGGCTTCCAAAGTCTCTGGGAGATCAGTACGGGAAAGTTCGTCTTTAACCGGATCTGAGAGACCTAGGCGGAATTGATTCCTCAAGGCAATGGTGTTCAATTGGGAATCTATTGCATGTTGTTTGAACTCTGTTATGTATGATTCGACAGGACGGTTACCTTGTTTCAATTTTCTCATTTTACTTTCAGCGGTGAGTTGCATATTTGAGCCAGAGTACAACTTGTCCATAACAGCAAGGAAGGATTGCAGAGAGGATAGTATAGGGCTATTAGATTCATACAGGGTGTCCGCCCAAATGCGGGGTTCACCCCTTAAATGTGTAATCATCGTTTGGGCCTTGATCTTGTCATTTGGGTAGGTGATTGGTTTCAGATTAAAGGTTAAAAGACAAGCATTTCTGTATTGGCGGTATAGGTTTCTGTCGCCGTTAAATAGTTCAGGTGCTATCTGTGGTTCCACTGTTGTTTCACTAAGATGTGGTTTGCTAGGGACAGTGTCTTTAATAACCTTTCTTAGGGTCTTATTCTCAACCTTTAGATCCCTTAGACCTTGACTAAGTTCATCCACCTGTTGTGACAGGTTGTAGACAATTTGGGGCAGGACTGCTGGATCCATGTCGGGCTTAGTTATTCTGTATTGTCTGTTAAGACTATGTAGATAGGATCGCAACTGCAGATGTATAAATTAGTTATTTTGTGTCACCAAGGCAATTGGGCTATTAATTAGCATAGACCTTGTAGCCTTTAGTGAATTTGTTGTTTAACTTATATAGAAGTTGCAGAGCAGAGGGTTCTGTTGCAACTTTAACAATATTGATGTCAGAAATGCTTATTACTTGATATTAGAGTAGCCAGTCTGAATCCCAGGAACCTAGAACTATGGTTAAGTAACAGAGGAAACTGCCTCTCAATAAAATGTAGCAGTGGTGGTGGAAGAACAGACTGGCAGGGGTTAAGTTTAAGCGTGAGTCTGTGAGAAGTGCAAGGGCTGCCTTTAGTCCTTATCTGTATCACTCCAGCAGGTTTCAGAGCAGGAAACAAACAGATCGTTTAGGGAAAGAAACTGCTTATAGCTTTAAAAGTCCAAATCATTGAAAAGCTGCCAAAGCGAGTGTATAAGCGCTGAGTGCATTGGAGCTGACACAGCGGAGAGACTACAGTCTCATAGAATCAGCTGAGCAGCAGGGGGAGGAGCCCGGTAAGCCGTGTCTGTCACAAATGGCTTTGAACTTGAAACAGTGTGTAACATATATGCTACAGAAATATCCGCTTCTACTTTTAGCTTCTGGCTTGTTTACCTTGCACCGGCAACATTGTTACCACAGGCGAGTGGATGGGGGAGGAGTCCGGTATGCTGAATCTGTGTCACTAACGGCTTTGAAGTGGAAAAAGTGTGTAACATATACACTGTGGAATTGACCGCTGCTGCTTTTATTCAGGTTATTTCAGCTTGTGCAGACAGCACTGATTCCGTAAGTGAGTAGATGGGGCTGTTCACGCAACTCCTGTGAATTCACCAGTTGGTAGAAGCAGGGTGTTGAAATCCTGGAACAGGCAGGTATTGGAAAAGAGGTATAATCCAAGGATGCCAGATTCATACAAAGTAGCAAGAAGACAGCAATGCTGTTAGGAACAGCTACTAAATGCAAAACTAAGCACCTGTTTGTTGTCAGGTGATGACTTAAGTACAGGTGAGGCTGGGACATCGTGTGACAGTATGGAAGGAAGTAAAAGGCGGAATGGATTCCTTACACTAGATAAGAAAGGCAGAGTCAATAATTCAGTATATAGAAAGTATTTAGTTAGGAATACCATTCTCTGTGCTGACTCCTGTCATGCCTCATACATGAAGAAGGGCACCCTTAAGGGCCAATATATACAAACACTTAGAAATTATACAACTTTGGATAGTTATACAATCCAATCCAAAGAGCTTATGAATAGATTGATAAAGAAAGGCTATACTAGAATTATGCTATGTAATCTACAGAGGCAGGTAGCAGAGATGGTCAGGCAATACCTCATTGAGAGAAGTAGAAAACAGAATTTTATATAAGATGAGGTCGTTTTTTTCTACTAGATACAACACAATATTAAAAAATCTGAAGAATAGTTAAAAAATATTTACCCATATTGCATTATAACCCACAACTGAAAATTATTGTAGATAAAGATATAAAATGTGGAGCAAAAAAGCCCCAACAATAGGGGAAATGTTAAATGACATTTTCATAATAAGCCCCGCCAAAAATTGAATTGGTTAAACAATATTAAAGGCTTCTTTAAGTGTGGTCACCATGCAAATGTTGCTCATATACAAGGAAAATTAAGATTTTTTGATCTGCTCAAACAGGACAGCATTTCCCAATAGAGAGTAGGCTTGATTGTACATCAGAATATTTTATATATTTAATAAGATGCCAAAGTTGTTACCAACAATACATGGGCATCACAACATGCCCTGTAAAAGATAGAATAAGGGAACACTTACGTTTCAGAAAAAGAGATAGACTAGCCAAGTTACTTAAGAGAGAAGTCTACTGGATATGTACTCTGGGTACAAGATATACAAAAGAAATTAACCAAAGATACAATGTGGATGTATTTGTAGACAAATATTTTGGCCAGTTACCCCTATCTTGTATCATATATGGTTATGCTTAGATGCGTGAGAGTAGATCATTCGCAGTATTGAATAAAATAAAAATAGTCATAGTCACATAATATTTGATTTTGATGGTATGTCTATAGTTTAATAGTTCTATGGAGTAATTAATTTGTCTATTTTAGTGAAAGTTATTTTTTTTTGTTTTAAGCAAGGTTTCTCTTTATAGTTCTTTTCATAGCATATTACAACATCAACATTTTTTTTATTTTGTATTCTTTTTCTTTTCTAGACATTTTTCATTTTTATTTTATATGAATAGCTCAAAAATAACTAGTTCTCTTTTATAAGAGCAATTCAGAATCTCCATCTAGGTATCAAAACTGTTTCACATAACAACCTAAAAATAATGTTTAACATCTTTTCATTTAATTGTGTATAGATATTTTGTGTAACAATATGAGTTTAATCAATGATTAATCTTTTAAAGAGTCCTGCTAAGAGAACCTCTAAAGATATTTGGCTGATTTGATAGTTTTCTTATAGATTATTTCACTGCCTCTCCAATCTCTTTTGTCTACATTAATATATGTTAAGCATAAATACCTAGAGTTTTCTAGGTTCAGACTTTTCTGGGGATTGTATTGTTTAGTATAACATGAATATCCAGCAAGATATATCTTACCAGTCACCAAAAAAGATTACAAGAGATAAATCAATTATTTAGTACCCAAACCAAGGATAGTATACAAATAAATAAGGAGTAGTTAACTAATGTATTATGTAAATTACACCAAACATTGTGCAAGCAGTCCAAGAGGTAGTGGAATTAGCATTTTTTGGAAAAGTGTGTACAAAAAGGTATAATCCCTAGAGGATTAAGAATGAAAAATTTTCCTGCTTTTACCTACAAAATAAAGAACTATTTAAAAAATGGGAGAACATACTGACAGAGAGCTTTTTGAAATTAATTCAGGTTTTAATTTAACATGATACAATAGAGTTGAACAAACAATATGAAGAACATAATTTGTATAATGCTCAATTAGACAAATTTTAGGAGAAATTTGATTTTCAAGCAAAATATAATTTATCTCAACAAGAGTTGGACAAACTTGAATAGGAGTTAATAGCTACTTAAAACAGAACCTACAAAGGGACATTGGATATTTTAAAAACCAGAGGATATACAAATGGCACTACCACGTCATACAAACAAAGGAATGATAGATATTTAATGTAACAAAATAATAACAGTTCAGAAAGGGAATTATATATTTCTGTCAAAGAATCAATTAATGTAACTCCTAATGTACCAGCCCCAGATTAACCCAGTACCTCTGCAATTAGGAACTCATATTTGCCTAGATCTAGAACACTAAGCAGAGAACAAGCATCTTTTTTATTCTCAACACCACAAGCCACAGTTTCAGACAAACCAATGTTAATCCCCAGGGCACACGTGTCAAGGGGGAACAAATGCAAATATCAGGATCAAACCAGACAGTCAACAAGGAAGAGAGAATCAAGTGCATTCTCAAAAAAAAAATGATGGACAATTAAGAATCATTAATATTACATCCCATAAATTAACTAAAGAACATTAATTCTCTCTAAAGGCCTAACATTCTGTCCAACTAACAAATTGAATGCATTTGAGCTTATCAAATATGTAAAAAAAAAAAAAAATCAGAAAACTATTATTGAAAAAAATATACTTTGGTGGTCAGTAAACAAGAATGGATCGTAGATAAGCAAGTCACTTGAAATATACTACAATAATTAATGAGGGAAAATTCTGATACACATTGTGATAAAGATTTTATGGCAGATTCCACATGCAAATCTAAGAGCAAACCAAAGTCCACACATGTCTATATCATTTGAGGTACAAGTATTTTGTAAGATGACCTGTGAACAAATTGAAAAACTACCAGTCAGTAATGAATTAATTTATGTATTTATCAACACAAAAAATAAAAGCTTTAAGTGAGATTAGACCAGGCCTGATACCATTATCAAGCCCTCAGACAAGGGCAGTAATGTGGTTCTATGGCCTCAGGATATATATATATATATATAGATGAGGGCATGGGACAATTGTCAAATACCACGTTGCAAAAAATAGATTTGTAATCCACAAAATTCATATTTTACAATATTGCAAGCTTGGCAACATAATTTAATAATCAGTAAAGAGAAGAGTTATCTAATTAAAGATAATCCTAGAATTGCAACTATATATTTCCTGCCTAGATTCACAAGAATCCTAAACAACCTCCAGGAAGGCCAATTGTATCCGGAAATGAAAATCTAACAGAAGCTGCTAGTAGATATGTTAATTTGAATTTAAGAGAGTATCTAAATGTATAACCCTTATACATTCGTGATAATATGGAGATTCTTCAAATTATTCAAAACATACAATTAACAGAAGACATGTGGTTTGTAACAGCTGATGTAGAATCACTGTATACCAGTATAAGATACACTGGGTTCCATGTACGAAGCAGCAAAAGCTCCGGAGCCCTTGTGGGGCAGGTTTGCATATGCAAGCCTGCTTCCCACAATGTAAGAAGCAGCAGTGATTAGACTGCTGCTTCTTACACCCTACACCACTTCTGAGGTGGCGAGGAAAAATCACAGAGAGCTCGCTTGCTCTCGGTGATTGAAAGCCCCTTCAGTCACGCAATTGGTCGTGCGAATGAAAGGCGGGCCTTGCACACTCCGATGAGTGTGTAATGATACATATGGGCAAGCGGATCAACAGATCAGCTGCCCATGTGGAGCAAAGGCAGGCGGACAGCTTTGCGAGTTGAGAAGTTGTCCGCCCACCGCTTAGTACATGGAGCCCACTGATGGAATACAGGCCATATAAATTTCTATATACTTATAACAATAATGAGGCTCATAATAATTTAGGAGTTAATTTCAATTGGCTAAAACTAAAAACTGGGATATAACCCCTATCCTTCCAATTCTTCTAAAATTACACATTAACAACCTCTTCACCATAATGACAGTGGGTAACGGTATGAAGAAAAATAGATAAATAGAGTACCCACAGGTATGTTGTATATAATACATTAGTAATTGTTAAATAGGAACATTCTTTGATTTAGCAGAATAATTTGCATAAATGTTCAAAAATGTCAATATATGGGGAGGTGATAGGGAGTCCATGTTGGGTAAGAGAGAAGTTTTCTGGATACACAGACTGAAGACTAGAACACCATATGGTTTAAATTAATAATATGATTTAATTTATTTCTGGCAGTAGGTCTTCAAGTCTGTGTATCCAGAGCAACTAATATTGTTTATTGTTTAATATTTTCTTATATATATTGGATTTATCCACATTTATGTTCAATATGGCAATAAATGTTTGGAATGCTTAGACATTATGGTACCAAGACAACAGTTATGATACTAAACAGATAAAAGGAAGTCTAATTATTACTACAACATATTGTGTTACGTGGTTACATACACATATCTGCATATACATATATATTTGTACATGGATATGTTTGTTAAATAATGCATAGTACACATTAAGATTTTCTGTCAATGTTTGTGAATGTATGTTTATCCATAAGTCTGTTTATCCATTTGTCCCTTGCAAACTGGGTGTCTATAGGTACCATTCTGCGTATATATAAAATGTATGACATCTAGTCAAAAGATACGCCTTGAATACTTTGATAAAATCGTTATCATACATACGAAGTGAAAAGACTAGTTGTAATGATATATCATGTATTGTAGATAGATATTTTCTGTAGATATACATTTTTGAACATTTATGCAAATTATTCTGCTACATCCAAGAACGTTCCTATTTAACAATTACTTATGTATTATATACAACATACCTGTGGGTACTCTATTCATTATTTATAATGATAACACTAATATAATGTTATATAATTCTGCACTAGGTTTAGCTTTCAACAAAGAATACCAAGAGAACAAAGCAAATTTGATGATAAAAATAAATATGAAAGTTGTTTAAAATTGCATGCTTTATTTAAATTATGAAAGTTTAATTTTGACTTGACTGTCTCTTTAAATTTCATAGAAATAATGTAGCACTAACTAAATGAAGAACTCCACTACTTGAACAGATTTATTTCACTCCAACTTAGAGTTTGAGCGTTAAGGCTGTGACACACTGCAAGCGATGCGGCGCGAGGCAAAGCAGCTGCTTTGCTCCGCGTCACATCGCTTCTGAAGTTCAAATATTTCATCTCTGAGCGCTTAGCTACGCGACCTGACGCAGCAGAGTGCTCAGAGATGAAAAGGCAAGACACACTGAGCGCGCACAGCTGCATGTACACGCTGCGCGTCGCTCTGCTTGCAGTGTGTCACAGCCTTTATCTGAGATGAATTTTTCTTTATGCCCCTATACAAATCTATTAATACACCCTCTCTTCCTGACATGCAGATATCAGCCGGCACTAGATAATCGCTGAGGCAATAAAACATATGTTTGCAAAGCGGTATTGGATAAGTACATTTTTCTTGAAATCTTAACCTATACTGGCAAACATTATTTTATTATACATAATACATAATTTCAGCATATAATAATTACACAACACACATATGTTATTCTATTAACCCATTCACAAATTAATATAAACATGCATTAGCTTTAGTAATTCAGCTGCGCAGCATTAAATGGACATGGAAGCAAATTTTTTTTTCTTTCGTGATTTCGAGTGGACATGCAAATTTAAACAACTTTCCAATTTACTTCTATTATCTTATTTGCTTTTCTTGATATCCTTTGTTGAAAAACATATCTAAATAGGATCAGTAGCTGCTGATTAGTGGCTGCACATAAATGCCTTGTGGGATTGGCTCACACATGTGCGTTAATATTTCTTCAACAAAGAATACCTAAAGAATGAAGCAAATTAGATAATAGAAGTCAATTTGAATGCTGTATTCTCTAGCTGAATCATGAAAGAAAAATTAAAGGCTTCATGTGCCTTTAATAAAATAAAAAATAGACGGCTAGAATACGAGTTGTGCATTAGGCTTAAAGAGCAGCGTTGGCCAGTCCCAACGCTGCTTTTTAACGCCCGCTGGTATTGCGAGTCTTGAAATGACAGGCTCACCGCTCACTTTTTTGGCCAGACTCGGAAATACCGCAAATCCACTTACATCAATTGCGTTTCCTATATTTTCAATGGGACTTGCATAGTGCCGGTATTACGAGTCTGACCAAATGTGAGCGGTAAACCCTCTTCTGTCAAGCCTGGTAACACATTTTAAAGTCAGTAGTTAAGAGTTTTACACTACAACGCCGTAGCATAAAACTCTTAACTAAAGTGCTAAAAAGTACACTAACACCCATAAACAACCCATTAACCCCTAAACCGAGGCCCCCCACATCGCAAACATTAAAATAAATATTTTAACCTCTAATCTGCCGAACCGGACATTGTCGCCACTATAATAAATATATTAACCCCTAAACCGTCGCACTCCCACATCGCAAACACTAGTTAAATATTATTAACCCCTAATCTGCCATCCCTAACATCACTGACACCTACCTACATTTATTAACCCTAATCTGCCGCCCACAACGTCGCCGCCACCACTATATTAAATGTATTAACCCCTAAACCTAAGTCTAACCCTAACCCCCCTAACAAATATAATTACAATAAATCTAAATAAAATTACTACAATTACCTAATTAATTCCTATTTAAAACTAAATACTTACGTATAAAATAAACCCTAAGCTAGCTACAATATAACTAATAGTTACATTGTAGCTATCTTGGGGTTTATTTTTAATTTTACAGGCAACTTTGTATTTATTTTAACTAGGTAGAATAGTTATTAAATAGTTATTAGCTATTTAATAACTACCTAGTTAAAATAAATACAAATATACCTGTAAAATAAAACCTAACCTAAGTTACAATTACACCTAACACTACACTATAATTAAATAAATTCCCTAAAATAAATACAATTAATTACAATTAAATAAAATTTTCTAAAGTACGGAAACCCCCCCCCACTAAATTACAGAAAATAATAAAATAATTACAATATTTTTAAACTAATTACACCTACTCTAACCCCCCTAACAAAATAAAAAAGCCCCCCAAAATAAAAAAGCCCTACCCTACACTAAATTACAAATAGCCCTTAAAAGGGCCTTTTGCGGGCCATTGCCCCAAAGAAATCAGCTTTTTTACCTGTAAAAAAAAAGTACAAATACCCCCCCAACATTAAAACCCACCACCCACACAACCAACCCTACTCTAAAACCCACCCAATCCCCCCTTAAGAAAACCTAACACTAACCCCTTGAAGATCACCCTACTGTGAGACGTCTTCGCCCAACCGGGCAGAAGTGGTCCTCCAGACGGGTTTAAGTCTTCATCCAAGCCGGCAGAAGAGATCCTCCAGATGGGCAGAAATCTTCATCCAGACGGCATCTTTTATCTTCATCCATCCGGTGCGGAGCGGGTCCATCTTCAAGACTTCCGACGCGGAGCATCCTCTTCATCCGGAGTCTTCTTACTAAATGACGGTACCTTTAAGTGACGTCATCCAAGATGGCGTCCCTTCAATTCTGATTGGCTGATAGAATTCTATCAGCCAATCGGAATTAAGGTAGAAAAAATCCT
The DNA here is from genome assembly GCF_027579735.1 of Bombina bombina. Lineage (NCBI taxonomy): Eukaryota > Metazoa > Chordata > Amphibia > Anura > Bombinatoridae > Bombina > Bombina bombina. The sequence continues at coordinate 64,800,242 of NC_069504.1, read as the reverse complement.
ATTGGCTGATGCAATCAGCCAATAGGATTGAGCTTGCATTCTATTGGCTTATTGGAACAGCCAATAGAATGCCAGCTCAATCCTATTGGCTGATTGGATCAGCCAATAGGATTGAACTTCAATTCTATTGGCTGACTGCATCAGCCAATAGGATTTTTTCTACCTTAAAGTGAAGATAAAGTGTGCTCTATCACATTAGCTAATTAAACTTGTTACCATAAATGAATAGCACTTTAATTCATCATTTTTTTAAATTCTAAGTATAAATCGAGTTTTAGCCTTTTATACTTACTTTTTTTCAATCAGTAAATACAACCTGTCTTCTTTTTTTTTTATGGCAGGTCATGTTTTTTCAGCACCCAATTGACATTCTGGCCATTAAGCGGCCGTCAACCTACGTCATCCACCTCCTGGATGATCTGCGCATGCTTTACATTATTTGTTCAGCCAATCGGAATTGAAGGGACGCCATCTTGGATGACGTCACTTAAAGGTATCGTCATTTAGTAAGAAGACTCTGGATGAAGAGGATGCTCCGCGTCGGATGTCTTGAAGATGGACCTGCTCCGCGCCGGATGGATGAAGATAGAAGATGCCGTCTGGATGATGACTTCTGTCCATCTGGAGGACCTCTTCTGCCTGGCTTGGATGAAGACTTCTACCCATCTGGAGGACCACTTCTGCCCGGTTTGGTGAAGATGTCTCACGGTAGGGTGATCCTCAAGGGGTTAGTGTTAGGTTTTTTTAAGAGGGGATTGGGTGGGTTTTAGACAGTGATGTGCAGTCACTAGAGGCAGGTGAGGCAGTGCTTCACCTCTCATATGGGCAAAAATATATTTTTTTTATTGGCTTTAAACAAAACATTAAAAAAAATTGTATTTTTTTTTTCCCCAGCATTTTTTTTTTCACAGCTACATGTTGTGCAATGGAGAGGCACAAGCAGGTCTGCCCACCATTACAAAACATGCTGCGCCACCTACTGGATGAAAGTGGTTAAGATCATTGCATGGCCCATTAACTGCTTATTTGAGGCAGTCCTATTTGGGCTGAACCAAGTGAGAGGCATTAGTAAGTGGAACTTAGGGTTGGGGGGCTGGATGTTAAATCATATAAAACAAAACAAAAACGGAAAAAAACAACTTTCATATATTTTGTTGCTGTCCTGTGAACCTGCTTACTTTGCTAAAGTGAAAAAGAGAGTTCTGTTCTTCCCCTCTAAGTGCAGTGGAATGTGCCACTGCCACTTCCTGAATCCTTATACAGATCAGGAAGAGAGGCAGAGAGAGCAGTGTTTCAGCCACATCTTATTAAAGTAAGATTTTACTGAAAGGTATTCTGTTAGTGAAAATGATAATTTAATGAATGTGGTTTAGTGTTTTTTTACTCATTTACAGCAAAGGATCGTTTTTGTATTTTGTTTACTCAAACTTTACACCCACTAACTTAGCAGCTTGCCTTTGTACTTCACACTAATGTATAGTCTCATTTTCTGAACTCTCTGTAGCTCTGCTGTTTTATTATTTAAAAATGCAATGCAGTGGTCCCTCCCCCCCTTGTGTGTGTGTGTGTGTCTCTCTCTCTCTCTCTCTCTCTCTACCTATTCCTGTCTCTCCTTATGTGTTGTTCTCCCCATGGTCTCTTTCTCTCTCTGTCTCTCTTCCTCCCCTCTGACGCTCTCATCCCTTATGTGTCTCTCTAACCCTCTGTGCGTGATTGTGTCTCTCTCTCTTTCTCTCTCTCTAACCCTCTGTGTGTGATTGTGTCTCTCTCTCTAACCCTCTGTGTGTGATTGTGTCTCTCTCTCTCTCTCTCTCTAACCCTCTGTGTATGATTGTGTCTCTCTCTCTTTCTAACCCTGTGTGTGATTGTGTCTCTCTCTTTCGCTCTCTCTCTAACCCTGTGTGTGATTGTGTCTCTCTTTCTCTCTCTCTAACCCTCTGTGTATGATTGTGTCTCTCTCTCTTTCTCTCTCTCTAACCCTCTGTGTGTGATTGTGTCTCTCTCTCTCTAACCCTCTGTGTGTGATTGTGTCGCTCTCTCTTTCTCTCTCTCTCTAACCCTCTGTGTGTGATTGTGTCTCTCTCTCTTTCTCTCTCTCTCTAACCCTCTGTGTGTGATTGTGTCTCTCTCTCTCTCTTTCTCTCTCTAACCCTTTGTGTGTGATTGTGTCTCTCTCTTTCTCTCTCTCTCTAACCCTCTGTGTGTGATTGTGTATTTTTCTCTCTCTCTCTCTCTCTCTCTCTCTCTCTCTCTCTCTCTCTCTCTCTCTCTCTCTCTCTCTCTCTCTCTCTCTCTCTCTCTCTCTCTCTAACCCTCTGTGTGTGATTGTGTCTCTCTCTCTTTCTAACCCTCTGTGTGTGATTGTGTCTCTCTCTTTCTCTCTCTCTCTAACCCTCTGTGTGTGATTGTGTCTCTCTCTCTCTTTCTCTCTCTCTAACCCTCTGTGTGTGATTGTGTCTCTCTCTCTAACCCTCTGTGTGTGATTGTGTCTCTCTCTCTCTTTCTCTCTCTCTCTAACCCTCTGTGTGTGATTGTGTCTCTCTCTCTCTCTCTCTCTCTCTAACCCTCTGTGTGTGATTGTGTCTCTCTCTCTCTTTCTCTCTCTAACCCTCTGTTTGTGATTGTGTCTCTCTCTTTCTCTCTCTCTCTCTCTAACCCTCTGTGTGTGATTGTGTCTCTCTCTCTCTTTCTCTCTCTAACCCTCTGTTTGTGATTGTGTCTCTCTCTTTCTCTCTCTCTCTAACCCTCTGTGTGAGATTGTGTCTCTCTCTCTCTCTCTCTCTCTCTCTCTCCCTCTGTGTATGATTGTGTCTCTCTCTCTTTCTCTCTCTCTAACCCTCTGTGTGTGATTGTGTCTCTTTCTCTCTCTCTCTAACCCTCAGTGTATGATTGTGTCTCTCTCTATTTCTCTCTCTCTCTAACCCTCTTTGTGTGATTGTGTCTCTCTCTCTTTCTCTCTCTCTAACCCTCTGTGTGTGATTGTGTGTCTCTCTCTCTCTCTCTCTCTCTCTATTTCTCTCTCTCTAACCCTCTGTGTGTGATTGTGTCTCTCTATCTCTTTCTCTCTCTCTAACCCTCTGTGTGTGATTGTGTCTCTCTTTCTCTCTCTCTCTCTAACCCTCTGTGTGTGATTGTGTCTCTCTTTCTCTCTCTCTCTAACCCTCTGTTTGTGATTGTGTCTCTCTCTCTCTCTAACCCTCTGTGTGTGATTGGGTGTCTCTCTCTCTCTAACCTGTGTCTCTCTCCCCCCATCTCTCTCTCCCTTTCCCCCCGAGTGCTTTTCTGTGTTTCTGTCTACCTTTTATTTATTTAATTAATGAATTTGTAGTGCCATCTGATGGTGTGGCTTTGTTTAAAGGGGTGGGGTCAAGCGCCCCATCATCTTTAAATTTCACCAGCTGCCACTGGATCAAGACATTTTTATATTTACTGAATAATGAAAGAATCTATAAGCATAATTTGCAGCATTAAAGTAAAAAGTATGTTTTAAACATATTTTAATGGGCATGGATTTCTAGATCTCATAATCAGAGCAAGCATTGTGTTATCTGGCAAGAGTTTCTGTTACAAACCATTTAGACTAAAATCAGATGTTTACTAAGTTGACCAGTTTTCCAAGACACCATTTAAAGGGACATGAAACCCATATGAAACCCATATGAAACCCATATGCAAATTTAAATAACTTTCCAATTTACATCTAATATCTAATTTTCTTAATTCTTTTAATATCCTTTGTTGAAAATCATATCTAAATATGCTCAGTAGCTGCTGATTGGTGGCTGCACATAGATACCACATGTGATTGGCTCACCCATGTGCATTGCTATTTCTTCAACAAAGGATATCTAAAGAATGAAGGCGTATCCTAGCCACTGCCTCACCAGCCTCTGACGTCACTGGTTTTAGAGTAGGGTTGGTTGTGTGGGTGGTGGGTTTTAATGTTGGGGGGGTATTTGTACTTTTTTTTACAGGTAAAAGAGCTGATTACTTTGGGGCACTGCCCCGCAAAAGGCCCTTTAAAGGGCTATTTGTAATTTAGTGTAGGGTAGGGCTTTTTATTTTGTTAGGGGGATTAGAGTAGGTATAATTAGTTTAAAAAAATTGAAATTATTTTATTATTTTCTGTAATTTAGTGGGTTTTTTTCGTACTTTAGATAATTGTATTTAATTGTAATTAATTGTATTTAGTTTAGGGGATTTATTTAACTATAGTGTAGTGTTAGGTGTAATTGTAACTTAGGTTAGGTTTTATTTTACAGGTATATTTGTATTTATTTTAACTAGGTAGTTATTAAATAGCTAATAACTATTTAATAACTATTCTACCTAGTTAAAATAAATACAAAGTTGCCTGTAAAATAAAATTAAATCCTAAAATAGCTACAATGTAACTATTAGTTATATTGTAGATAGCTTAGGGTTTATTTTATAGGTAACTATTTAGTTTTAAATATGAATTATTTAGGTAATTGTAGTAATTTTATTTAGATTTATTGTAATTATTTTTAAGTTAGGGGGGTTAGGGTTAGACTTAGGTTTATGGGTTAATAACTTTATTATAGTTGTGGCAACGTCGTGGGCAGCAGATTAGGGGTTAATAAATGTAGTTAGGTTGCGGCGACATTGGGAGTGGCAGATTTGGGGTTAATAAATATAATGTAGGGTTTGGTGATGTTGGGGGCAGCAGATTAGGGGTTTATAACTATAATGTAGGTGGTGGCGGTGTCCGGAGCGGCAGATTAGGGGTTAATAATATAATGTAGGTGTCAACGATGTTGGGGGCGGCAGATTAGGGGTTAATAAGTGGCAGATTAGGGGTGTTTAGACTCAGGGTTCATGTTAGATGTAGACATAAAATGTATTTCCCCATAAGAATCAATGGGGCTGTGTTAGCAGCTTTACGCTGCTTTTTTGCAGGTGTTAGGTTTTTTTCAGCCGGCTCTCCCCCATTGATACCTATGGGGAAATTGTGCACAAGCACGTTTTACCAGCTCACCGCTAACGTAAGCAGCGCTGGTATTGAGGTGAGATGTGGAGCTAAATTTTGCTCTTCGATCACTTTTTGTGGCTAACGCCGGGATTCTAAAAACCTGTGATACCAGCGCTGCAGGTAAGTGAGCGGTGAGCTCAAACTGCTCGTTAGCACCGCACCCCTCCTAACGCAAAACTCGTAATCTAGTTGAGAGAGACTAAATAGATTGTAACATTAAGAATCTTAGAGGCTGGAAAGAACTTTACTGAATCTACACCAACAATATTAAAACTTCATAATTAAGGCACTAATACTGATAATATTTACTTGACACTTTCATCTTTTTGGTTGTTAATTATGAACAAATTTTAAAAATGTTGCAGATTTAATGCAAGGAAATAAATATAATTTATTTTTTCTATTTATTTAAACATTTCTTTTCCCCAGTTGCAGTGCAAGCAGTTTTTTAAGAATAAAAGGATTTGTCAAGAAACCAGTGTTCAGTATTCAAAATGGTGAAAAGAATAAACATCTTTAAATAGAAGACTTAGTAATGAGTATGGTTTCAACAAGATTAAATTACAATGAAAGAATCACATTACTGGTAAATTAATGAAAATTAATTTTTTTTTTTTTTTTTTTTTTAAAGCTAACAATTTTGTTTGGAAATAATTATGTCATATATTATTAGTCTGCAAAAAGTATATTTTAATATTAATTGCCAATAAATTCTTCTTTATTATGTTGTACAGTAAGAAAATTAAATGAATATAAAAATAAAGCAAATGACATCCAATTAGGAGGCATTAGTCCATAACGGAAGAATTGTCATAGTACACATAAAGCACGGCTAAATAAGTGTAATCTATTAAAAATGGAAATGATGCATCAGAATACTGTAGAATAGAGTTATATTTAATCAGAGTGGATTTTTTGTTCAAGAAAATGTTACAGACTGTATGATAGAAAAAAATGTAAAAATTACATATAAATGATCCATTAAGTGAATCGCTTCTCAATAATTGAATATATATATATATATATATATATATATATATATATTACATTTTAAATAAAAGTAACATTTTCTTCTGAGTGAAAAAGAGTGGTATTTAAACAATTTTTAACACACCTCCAGCTTTAGAGCACTTTAAATAACTTGCCGTTGGGTTACATCACAAAGGGCTTAATTACAAGTGAGGTATAAATGTTTTTGTGCAAGTAATATCCTTACCGCTGGAGAAAAAACTGTTTACTTTCAACTTGTAATACCTGCGGAAACCCATCTAGCACAACAATTAAAATCCTATTTTCACTATAGCAAAAATACAAAATACTGCTCCATTTGTAATCTAGCCCAAAGGGTTTTGTTGTGCGCCCAATAGAAGTGTGTTTTATATTGTGCTATAACATTTTGTTTATATATATATATATATATATATATATATATATATATATATATATATATATATTATATATATATATATATATATATATATATATATATATATATATATATATATATATATATATATATAATCCAAATAGAGACCGCACACTTTATACATAATCACTGGTTTTAATCTCGTGAAGTTTTGGGGTCTCCCCCGTTATCAAACATAAAACAGTGCAAACATGTGTACATACCTTTTAATTACCCCTCACCAATCAAACTGCACAGCTCTGCCAACCAGGAACTCCCCCAGCGTCCCATCCCTGCAACTGCGCATGCGCTGTGGTTCACAACTGAACCCCAAGAAGGCCAACTGTCAAAAAGCAGAAACAAAAATCAGTAATGATATTACGGTAGATAAAATAATTACTTACACAGGTACAGTCATGCAGATCAACATGTCCTATTCATATTGTGGCTACATAGAGTGGATATTTTTACTGGATTCACTGTTGTAATTAATCAGCAAATCTTCAAACAGATCCTTCATATATATCACTATTGGCCCTAAACAATATTAGTATGTATCTATGCAATATTATGGAAAATAGACATGGTCAGCAATATGATATATACAGTTGTGCTCATAAGTTTACATACCCTCCAGAATTTATGATTTCTTGGCCATTTTTCAGAGAATATGAATGATAACACATAACACAAAAACTTTTCTTTCACTCATGGTTAGTGTTTGGCTGAAGCCATTTATTATCAATCAACTGTGTTTACTCTTTTTAAATCATAATGGCAACAGAAAATACCTAAATGACCCTGATCAAAAGTTTACATACCCTGGTGATTTTGGCCTGATAACATGCACACAAGTTGACACAAAGGGGTTTGAATGGCTATTAAAGGTAACCATCCTCACCTGTGATCTGTTTTCTTGTAATTAGTGTGTGTGTATAAAAGGTCAATGAGTTTCTGGACTCCTGACAGACCCTTGCATCTTTCATCCAGTGCTGCACTGACGTTTCTGGATTCTGAGTCATGGGGAAAGAAAAAGAATTGTCAAAGGATCAGTAGGAAAAAGGTAGTTGAACTGTATAAAACAGGAAATGGATATAAAAAAGATATCCAAGGAATTGAGAATGCAAATCAGCAGTGTTCAAACTCTAATTTGACAGTGCGGATCAGGTCCGCAAGACCTCACTGAATGCAGAGAGCAATACGCTCTCCGTATTCAGCATTGCACCAGCAGCTCACAAGAGCTGCTGGTGCAATGCCGCCCCCTGCAGACTCGTGGCCAATGGGCCACCAGCAGGGAGGTGTCAATCAACCCGATCGTACTTGATCAGGTTGAATTCCGGCGATTCCTGTCCGCCTGCTCAGAGCAGGCAGACAGGGTTATGGAGCAGTGGTCTTTAGACCGCTGCTCCATAACTTGTGTTTCTGGCGAGTCTGAAGACTCGCCAGAAACACGGGCCATCAAGCTCCATTCGGAGCTTGATAGATAGGCTCCTTGATGTACATGTCCATGGTTTAATCCTTGTTCTTGGATATCAGACCTGTATATGTCAGGTGGACTTGTTCACCCTCTTTCCTTATATATGGCAATGTAGGTCAAAGTTAGTGTTCAGTCCCTTGGGCATCAGAGTATCAAGGGTGTCAATCCATCTGGATTCTCTTTGGAGCAAAGTTCTTGCTCTATTCCCACCCCTGATGAGTGGGGGGACATGATCAATGATCACATGTTTCAGGTCTGCAAAAGTGTGGTTTGCCTTAGCAAAATGTCTGGCTACTGGTTGTTCAGAATCACCCTTGTTAATTGTAGCTCTAATCGCTGCCCTATGATTAGGAATCCTTGTTCGTAAGTCATCGTTGGTTTTCCCAATGTGAAATCTGCCACACACACAATGTAGTAAATATATGACAAATTCAGTGCTGCAGGTGACACAGTGTTGAGTCTTGTACTATTTGTTGGTCCAAAGTGTGTGCATTATGTTAGTCCATTGCAGGTAGTGCACCTTGTGCATTTAAAGCACCCTGGTTTCTTCTTCTGTAGCCATGTAGTAGTGGTATACGCTGCAGACATGTCAGGTATCATGAGTAGATCCCTTAATGATTTTCCCCTTCAGTAACTGATCCTCGGGGTCATTGAAAACTTTAGTGGAAGTCATTTGTCACTGGCAATTATCCGCCAATGTTCAGCCAGTATTCTGGCATGTGATTTCTTATCTGGACTATCCTACCCAACATACAGTATTTTCTCTCATCAATTCTATAAGGGCGTGTTTTGCGCTATACCAACAGATAGGTCCTCAATGATATAATGTCAGAAAGAATCGAAAAGATAAAATCAAGGTGGCCAAACAATAAAGAATAAAGTGTAGATATATATACTTAAGAGGGCTATGGCATTAACAATCAGGTGGCTATATATCGGACGGATCATAATGTATAGGGTATTTAAATGAGGTAGGAAAATTTGAGTAGCTATGTTTTAAAAATGGTTGTATTACAATGTTAAGTGTATATAGAAATAATAACTAGGTATCGAATGCAACCTTCTATCTACGTTGTAAAAAGTGTATAAATAAACTCTGGTAGTCTCAAGTAACGGCTCCTCTATAGTATTAAACACTATAGCATGCAAATATAAAATATACAGACAAAATGTACAGACAAAATGTATCAAATCCCCACAAAGAGATCCCTCAAAAAAAGTTAAAAAGTTACTTGTAGAGGTCATATAGAGATAGCAAGCAATAATGTTACAGGAAACAATGCCAGTCCACACTTGCACTGAGACCTCTTGGATGAACCGTGTCCAATGTATAGATCCAGCAGATCATGCAAACTTTTACCACGCTTGTGAGCAAAAAGAGGGGTACCAATGGCACTACTGCAGTCTTTATTAAACTGAAATATCCTATTAATTTATATATTTAGTTTTAAACAGATTATGTTTGGGTAGAAGGTACTGTGTATTAAGTTATAATGCAAACACAGAATATAAGAGAGGAGAGGAAAGGCAATCGCCCCATATAAAAGAAAACACTAATAGCACTCTGAGGTTAAGGGTTAAATTAACAGCTTTAGAAAAAGGCTGTTAGTGGTGAGCAGCTTTCATGAATTCCAAAATGTGGAACAACTTGATTAAAACTTAACTTTTATTAGAACACACAAAAATGGAATTATAAGATTAAAAACACTCTCAGTAACTTGAAATCATGAGAGTATATGCTGCCTTAAGAAGTTGATAGTTCAACACAAGTAATATATTGTGAGATAATCTGGCTCTGATGATTCCCCACCACTCTAGTGTGCAAACCACTTGTATGAGCTGTAGCGTATATATTATGTTATTACTGCTGGTCCAATTCTTTATCAATTGAAATGTATAATAGCAATGATTGGACACGCTTCTATACTAAAAGCGTTTAGGATTTATTACAACAAGTGGTTAAATTATTGCCCAAGGGGAAATACACTCATAGATAAAAACCTAGGGGTTAAAATTAGTAACTTAATAAATTATGTATTGTTTAATATTGACAGTCTTAAGAACTTAAACGGACAATACTAGTTGGTACAATGGGGCCTATTTATCATATGTCTGTCGGACCAGATCCGACAGTGCGGATCAGGTCCGACAGACATCGCTGAATGCGGAGAGCAATACACTCTCCATATTCAGCATTGCACCAGCAGCTCTTGTGAGCTGCTGTTGCAATGCTGCCCCCTGCAGACTCGCGGCCAATCGGCCGCCAGCAGGGGGTGTAAATCAACCCATTTCCGTCGATTCCTGTCTGCCTCATCAGAGCAGGCGGACAGGGTTATGGAGCAGCGGTCTTTAGACCTCTGCTCCATAACTTGTGTTTCTGGCGAGTCTGAAGACTCGCCAGAAACACGGGCCCACAAGCTCCTTACGGAGCTTGATAAATGGGCCCCAATGTGTCTATTATATTGATTCAGTATCTATGAACGCATTTCTTAGTATGTTGATACATTATCTCCTTAATGTGGTTCTATATTTTTCTACCATTAACCCATTCAGTATGGAGCGGTAAGAATTATAGTCACCTATGTACATAGCCAGTATAATTATATAGCTTTGCAAATCTGTTGTTGCAAATCTAATGCTGTATAAGGGAATGAGGCTATCGTAACCGTTACACCTCAATATAATTATATAGACTCTCCTATGAAATAGGTAATGGATATCTTATAATAATTAGGGATTCAATATAACCCTTACCGGAAGATTAGTTATATCAACGCCAATATAAAGGTATCTGATAGCTTCAAGAGCGCTGTGTATATATAAACAGCTATGTGCTCAATGATACACTTTTGTGTATGTTCTGACACAAACGAAAGTTCCGTAAAGTGGATTAAGTACTGGTCAGATATTTATTTGTAAAAGTTAACTTTTATATCTTATCCCTGCATTTTTTAGTAGATTTATGGCAGTGGTTAAATCTTGCTATACCCATGAGATTTTAAATGCAGTGCATGAACGTCAAGATTAGCTAAGCAAATTGTACAAGCCTTTGTTTTGATGTAATATTTTACGGGCTCAACAATGCTTAAGACCAGTTAGCGAGCTATATTCAAGTAACAAGAGGCTGTCTAAAAACACAGGAGCTCCAAGGACTCCTCACCAATTTCCTAGCGTCCCTAACATGTTTCACCTTTATGGCTTTGTCAACGGTTGTCGCGCTGCTGGGTGGTCGGCTTTTTATAGCGTGTGAAGTGAGTCACGCCCACATTGCGAGCGTCATTCTTCAACAACCAATACAGTTAATATCTCAGCAATCCTAATCCATTGCATTCAGTGTTCAATCTAGATATCGTTTTGACTTATTTTGCAGACTGAATCTTCCTATATTACTGATAGTTTTTATACCACTGTTTTGGTATAGCAATCTTGTATGATAACATTAGATTAACTGTATACACTATTCTTTATTAGTTACGGTCTTAATGGTTATATGATTTGTAATATTTTGTGTTCAGATCTTACACTAATATCTCATTGTTCTTATTGCGCTCTAAATCACGTCTTTATAGAACCTAAAAAGATATTTTCGATCCGAACATTCCAGCATAGAACCTTATTTTCTTTGTGTCCTTATAACTATTATGTGTAACATAAATATAATAGTGATTATGAATTAATTACCATGTTAGTTTAACAATTTATAATTTGTGGAAGTAATAAACAATTGTGTAAATACATTTAAGTATGTTTGTTACTTGTGACATAGTGTATTAACTCCTTATATTCAATCATTAATATTAGGATCTCAATGTTTATATATATTACAGTGACTGTTGCTTAAAAAAATGATATTATTGTGTGCTCATATTCAACGAATGAAAAACAATTTGTGGTGGTAAATTACAAACTCAAGTGAAAGTAAAACTAAACTATATTACAGTATAAATAATTTTATTGTATTGGTTCTTAATCTCTTTCAGGTTGGGTTATCATAATTTTTATATAGTGGAGTTCTTTTCGCTCTCTTTGTATATCTCTTGTCATTCTGTGTGTGATTTTGTTCTCCATCCAACTTAGATTTTTGTATAAACAGAGATTCTGCATTAGCTTTGGATGTATTGTTTAACAGAGTAGAGAAAACACTATACAGTATGCTTGTAAAGATATTTACCTTTATTGGATCAGATCTGAGTATGTGCCAATTTTCTTCCAGGATCCTTATTATTGGTTTACTTTCTAGGTTGTACGTTGAAAATAATCGTATTTTTTCTTGTTTGGACTTATGTTGTTTTTTTAACAATTTATTTCTCTGTGTCGATCTTGCTTGAAATTCTTCTCTTTTAATTGCTCTTTTCCTATATCCTCTTATTAGAAATCTGTCTGTGAATTCTTTAGCTCTTTGGTTGTAGTTTTCAGCAGTAGAGCAGTTGCGCTTTATTCGTAGAAATTCCCCTGTAGGTAGAGATTTTATTGTGTTTGGGGCATGTGCGCTCGAGCTATGTAGAAGACTATTGGCAGCTGACTTTTTTCTATGGACATCCATCTCTAGATTCCCATCCTGAGATTTGCTAATCTGGAGGTCCAATAAATTTTTTGTTGTTTGACTTGCTTCATGTGTTAATTGGATATTTAATTTGTTGGAATTTAGTGTACTTTTGAATACACTAAATTCCAACAAATTAAACTAGGATTGCTAAGATATTAACTGGATTGGTTGTTGAAGGATGACGCTTGCAATGTGGGCGTGACTCACTTCTCACGCTATAAAAAGCCGACCACCCAGTGGCGCGACTACCTTTGACAAAGCCGTAAAGGTGAAACATGTTAGGGACACTAGGGAATTGGTGAGGAGTCCTTGGAGCTCCTGTGTTTTTAGACAGCCTCATGTTACTTGAATATAGCTCACTTACTAGTCTTAAGCAATGTTGAGCCCGTAAAATATTACAACAAGACAACGGCTCATACAATTTACTTAGCTAATCTTTACGTTCATGCACTGTATTTAAAATCTCATGGGTATAGCAAGATTTAACCACTGCCATAAATCGATTAAAAAATGCAGGGGTAAGATATAAAAGTTAACTTTTACAAATAAATATCTGACTGGAACTTAATCCACTTTACGGAACTTTCGTTTGTGTCAGAACATACACAAAAGTGTATCATTGAGCACATAGCTGTTTATATATACACAGCGCTCTTGAAGCTATCAGATACGTTGATATACCTAATCTTCCGGTAAGGGTTATATTGAATCCCTAATTATTATAAGATATCCATTCCCTATTTCATTGAAGAGTCTATATAATTATATTGGGTGTATAACGGTTTCGATAGGCTCATTACCTTATACATCATAAGATTTGCAACAACAGATTTGCAAAGCTATATAATTATAGTGGCTATGTATATACAGTAGGTGACTATAATTGTTACCGCTCCATACTGAATAGGTGAATGGTAGAAATATATACAACCACATTAAGGAGATATTGTATCAACATACTAAGGAATGTGTTCATAGTCATAGATACTGAATCAATGTAATAGACACATTGTACCAACTAGTATTGTCAATTTAAGGTTATTATCTATGAGTGTATTTCCCCTTGGGCAATAATTTAATCACTTGTTGTAATAAATCCTTAACGCTTTTAGTATAGAAGCGTGTCAAATCATTGCTATTATACATTTAAATTAATAAAGAATTGGACCAGCAGTAATAACGTAATATTTATGCTACAGCTCATACAAGTTGTTTGCAAACTAGAGTGGTGGAGAATCATCAGAGCCAGATTAGCTCACAATATATTACTTGTGATGGGCTATCAACTTCTTAAGTTAGCATATACTCTCATGATTTCAAGTTTCTGAGAGTGTTTTTAACTTTATAATTCCTTTTTTGTGTATTCTAATAAAAGTTAAGTTTTAATCAAGTTGTTCCACATTTTGTGAATTCGTGAAAGCTGTTCACCACTAACAGCCTTTTTCTAAAGCCGTTAATTTAACCCTTAACCTCAGAGTGCTATTAGTGTATTCTTTTATTAGAGACGCTTGTCTTTCCTCTCCTCTCTTATATTCTTTGTTTGTATTTTACCACATTTGAATCCCACCCTTGGTGGAGCATGTTCTTCATACAATAAAGATGAATCACTCTTAATAACGTGCCAGTCTTGGTTCAATCGATTACCCATCCTCCTCAGTTGTGGGGGTTAGGTGGTGGTGAAATTCATTCTTATAGATTTATTTTTATTTTAGATCTGTCTGCGTCACTTGTGTTGCTTCTCTATTGGCAATCCTGATGTCTTCATTGTTATATCCCCTCACAGCAAACTTGTCTTCCATTTTAACTGGAGAATCTTCTGTGTATCAGATGAATTATTTCTTGCAACCCTCAGCATCTGTGCTTTGGGTATTGTTCTCACCAGTGATCTGGAGTGACTGTTGTGACCCCACACTGTCAAGTCCTTCTTAACCTTACAACAAATACACAACACCAATTTATGGGTATGAAAAGGCTGCAGCTTAATTTATTAATAATAACAATTATAACCAACAATAAACATATCAACTTAAACCAATCCTGGTGCTTGCCCCACTATATCATCCCCGCCCCCCCCGTCCTGAGGGGGGGGTGGGAGTATCACATCTTCCATAACTCCTCCCCTTTCAACCAACTGGGAGGGTACCACAATTCCTCCCAGGCGTAAGCCTCTAGAGGTTACCAAAGGTAGATAGGTTGTAAACTAAGCGCTGTAGGATCCTAATGCTCTCCTCCTGAGTAGTCCCCTAGCGGACTGATAGAGACAAAATGTGTGTGAGGTGAAGGGAGCGCTTAAAGCTTAAAAGGATAGAGATGTGAATAGCATATGGCTGAGATGAGATGTGGGATACCGTGGTCTAAAAATATAATACAGATTATATACAATATATGATAATATACAATATATAATAAATAATATACAATTAATAAAGTTACAATATAGAATAACATGGATCCATGATAAAAATGTTAAAATACAAATTAAAAACAATGGTAATACAGACTTAAATGGTAATACAGACCTAAATGGATATTCTAGCAGTATACTAATTAAAGTATAGGTGCACCAGGCAATGATAGGTCAAAACAAATAAAGGTATAGAAATATATAAATGTCCAACAAAAAAAATTACTAAATTTCTACAAGTGTCTATTATGTGGTGTCCAATAAAAAATCCGTTAACTAATTCCAAATAAAATCCAAAAATTCCAAAAAATCAAAAATTGATCCAAAAAATAACAAACTGCAAATAAGTGTCCACGAAGATAGTCAAAATAGTCAATAGTCAATTGAAATAAATCCGTAAAATAGTGAGTATCCAAAGTTAAAAAAAATAGTGTGCAAAAATTCAGTGCAAATGATCTCCATGGGAGGGTACCACAATTCCTCCCAGGCGTAAGCCTCTAGAGGTTACCACAAGCACCCCGCCACAGCTCGGACCCTAGCCGAGCACCGCCCCAGGCCTTTTCAATACCCTCCTTCAAGGTATAATTAAACAAATGTAAGCCCACCTCGTTGAGGTGCACCCCGTCCTTTAAATAGAAACATCTCCCCGACTCACCCTCAAATTCTACATGCCGGAGCCCAAAACCCCCTAACCTCCTTACATACCTTGATATAGTTCTGTTTATCTTCCGTCTTGAAGCCTCCAATTTCTTAGAATCCCATGCTGCCTGCCATACCACTCTACACTCAATTTCTGACCATATTATTAGCAGCTCCGGGAACAACTCCTTTAGTCTGTCCAGCCCCGTCTTTATCCCGTCCACTAAATCCTTCTGCGACACGTACCCCAAATCGTTACCCCCGGCATGTATCAACAGTATGTGAGGAGGGGAGAAAAACCTTGCGTAATCCACAACCTTAACCACAACTTGGTCCCACTTTAAGCCCCGAATCCCCAACCATGTCAGTACGATCCTGTCTCTTGGCAGCCCCAGTTGAGTGCCGTTCTTTTTCACTGCTGCCGCCTTCCTCGCCCAGTAAATATAGGAATGTCCCAAAAGCCAACATCTAACTGGACCTGTCAAAACAAAATAAGTGTCCTAGTACCCTTCACACTCTCAGCTCAGGACGCACATACCCCTTAAACCGATCAGACTTCCATCTACCAATCCTCTTTATCACACCCACATCCAGACCCAAGCAAGCCGCCTCTGTCGCTGCCCCAATGCGGAATGAGTGAGATCCGAAGTCCCTCCCCCGCAATCCCAATTGTTCAACTGCCTTCCGAAATACCTCCACAAATTGGAACTTTGATAAGACAGACCCGTCCCTGTGGATCAAGAACTGCCCTTCACCACTTGGCCTAACCCGCATGAATTCCCTCCTGCTGCCACCGGGCAACAATGCCCCGATATCGCCCGTATCTGCACCACCGTCCCTCTTCCCACTTGATCCGTCTTGGATCTCCCCAACCATAACTCCAACTCGTCCCCTCTCATAAATACATCCTTCTTCATCAGACCACCCGCCACTCATTTACTCAGACCTACCAGCTCCGATATTCTAAATGCCCCGAAGAAGGCCAACACGAAAGCCACCTTGAACAATAGACCTTCCATTTCATCAAAGCATATCCTCGGCAAACACCTCACCACCTCCTCCAACAAGGCAAATGTGACTGGCCTCCTATTGTCCCCTTGTCTTTTCCCTTTGCATAGGCCCCTCACCGCCATGCGCACCAAGAAAACTTTCGTTACATCCTCCCAACCCCACAATTGGAATAAAAACGCCAGTGCTGCCATCCTCGTCCTTACCTGTGAGGGCGAAAGCCCCTCCTCGCCCCATTCTCCAATCCACTGCACCAAACTTTCCACATTCTCAGCTGCGCTCCCCAGCTGCTCCATACCCCTCCAGTGAAACCACAATTTCCAGATCCGGGCGTACGCCCTCCACGTAGTAGGAGCCACTGCTCCTTGCACCAGATTGATCACCCTTGACACCCTAGCTGACACAGCTCCTTCAGGCATACCGCCCCCTCCGGTTCCGTGTCTGGGGCCTCCTCTCGAAACCGCTGCCACTGGAAACGGGACAAAGAGTCAGCTATTACGTTAAGCCTTCCCGGAACATGGACCGCCCAAAAATAAATGTTGTTGCGCAAACATTCCAACACAAACACTCTCAAGAGGTGGATGACCGGGGGGGAGGATGCCGTCAGCTTGTTGATGGCCCACACCACACCAAGGTTGTCCGAATGAAAACACACTCTCTTGTTCCTCAACACGTCTGGCCAAATGTTCAAAGCCACAACCAGGGGAAAAAACTCCAAAAATGTCAAGTTCCTTGTAAGACCAGAAGCCACCCATTCCCCCGGCAATGCCGCCGCGCACCACCGACCGTTCAAGTATGCCCCGAACCCGTGGGCCCCCGCCGCATCCGTGAACAAGCATAGCCTGTCGTCTGACCAGTTTGTCTCCTGGAACAACAACCTACCATTGAATTGGGCCAAGAAAATATCCCAAACCCTGAGATCATCCTTTAGATCCACCGGGAACCTTACGTGATGGTGGGGCCCCGGGATTCCTGCTATAGCCAATGACAGCCTCCTACAGAAAACCCTCCCTACTGGGATAATCTTGCAGGCAAAATTCAACTTGCCAATCAAGGATTGCAGCTGCCTTAGCTTGATCTTTGGTTTCGCCAGTGTCTCCCCGATGGTAGACCTCAGGTCCACCAGTTTGTCCTCCGGTAATCTGTACTCCATCCTAACAGTATCCAACTGGATACCCAGGAAACTTAAGGACGTAACTGGCCCTTCTGACTTCTCTTCGGCCACTGGAATACCGAATTCTTTAGCCACCTCCTCGAAGGTACTCACCAGCTTTTCACAGACCCCCGACCCAGCCGGGCCCACGAATAGGAAATCGTCCAGGTAGTGCACCAAGGACGACAACCCTGTTTTTGTCTTGACCACCCAATCCACGAAAGAGCTAAATCTTTCGAAATAGGAACATGAGATGGAACATCCCATGGGGAGGCAGAGGTCCACATAGAAGGACCCTTCGAACTTACATCCCAGCAAATGATGGCATGTAGGGTGGACCGGCAACAACCTGAAAGCCGATTCCACATCTGCCTTCGCCAAAAGGGCCCCCTCCCCGCGAGCCTGATAACCGCCACCGCCCTATCGAAAGATGCATATTTTACGGACACCAACCCCGGGTCAATACCATCGTTCACCGACGTGCCCTTAGGGTATGACAGGTGGTGGATTATCCAAAATTGCCCTTCCGCTTTTTTGGGGACCACCCCCAATGGTGAAACCCTCAAATTGTTCAACGGCGGAGATGAAAAGGGGCCCGCCATTCTCCCCAACCCAATCTCTTTCTTCAGCTTTTCCCTCACCACTTCCGGGAATTCCATAGCCGATTTCAAGTTTCCCCCGAACTGCCCCACTTCTTGTTCTTTGAACGGATTCCTAAAGCCTGAACTAAACCCCGTCAACAGCAATTCCGCGACGCCCTCATGCCCCCTTTTACGCCAGTACAAATCGAGCCACGGGACCATCTTTTCGACCCTCACTGGTGTCCTGGCTCGTTGGACCCACCTCTCGTTTCCCTCCGGTTTTTCCTTTCTTAAAACACCTTGCCCCTGAGTGTGTTCCCCCGCAGTGGGAGCACTCGTGCTTATATTTACAGCCTGCCCCAAAACGGCACTGTCCCTCGTTAAATTGGAAACAGAGACCTTTCCGTATTGCTGTTGCTGTACCAACTCCGGCCCCTGCACTTGCACCAGAGTTGGCCGACCGAAAGGACTGGCCCCCCCTCAGTGGTGTCATGATTTCGAGCCAAATCCCCATGTCTCTAACATCCCACCGCATCTCCGGCCTGACAGCCATCCGCTGACGGAACCGCTCGTCGTACCGCCACCACGCCATGCCCCCATATGTGCGATAAGCACTTGAAATTTCTTCCGCGTAACAGAATAGAGCCGAGCATTGCTTGGGGAACTTTTCCCCTATCACACTGGCCATAATGTAAAACGATTTAGCCCAATTCCCGAACGTCTTGGGTATCTTCCGATACCGTTTCTTCTTCTTCCTTCTTTCCCTTTTCTTTCTCGTCATCCTTCAGCTCCAACACCTGCTCCAAAGGGAGTAACGCGAATATTTCCAGGAACTCCCTCTTCCATATTTTCTCCTTCATCTCCGCTGGGAGATGGATCCCCAATGGACCCACTGAACACAAGCATGGCCTCCTCAGGGCATCCTCCGGGACTTTCAGTATCTCTCCAGCTTTCGCTGGGGTCACCTCTGCCCCGCTGCTTCCTGCTGCTGAAGCTGCCACGGCCCTCCCCTGGCCCCAAGCACCCGCTACCCCCATGGCCTGATCAGACCTCTCCAACGCCACAATCAGCCCTTTCAATCCATTCAACAATGTCTCCCTTTCACCACTCACTACTCCACTCGTACCAGACCCTGCCACCACTGCAGTTTCACCTGTTGGCTGCACTGCCATAACCGGTCCTTCACCAGGTCCCGCTTGCACCGCCACCTCGCTTCTCAATGTCACTCTGCCGCTCCTGCTGGTTCCCCTGACGTGTCCCTGTTCTTGTCTTCCAGTGTCTGTGTCCCCTCTGTCCGCTCTCCTTCTGCTGGGCGACCGCCCTCTGTCCTGCCTGCTCCTGGGTGCCAACCGTTCCACCCGCACCCAGGTAAGCGAACCGTCCTCCCAGCCTCTGGGCCCTCTTCGTAGGGGCGAACGTGATCTCCTGACACCTACTGCAAGCCCTGTCCCCGTGCCCGGGGCCCGGCCGTCATCCCGCCCTGCTCCTGATTCCGTAGTCTGCAGAGAAGGGGAAGAAGTGAAAACCCTGCCCCTCACCCTATCTCCCCTAACTGGCTGAGCAAGCTCACCCCTCCCCCCCTCTCTCTCCTAGGTCCCTGCTTCCTTCCCCCCGCTGCGGGGTCAACAATTGCAAAAGCTCAGTCAAGGCAGACATGTCACCTACCTGACTTGCCGTGACTGGTCCCGCCGATGTCCCTTCCATAGGATCCTCCTCATCATCAAAGGCGCCGCTGGCATCCAATACCAGAACCGGCTCCGTCAACTGTTCCTGAGCCATGTTGCTTGCCTCCCTTGGGGCCTTCCCGGCCTCCATCTCCTGGAGCCCTTCATCTGCTTCCCCTGCAAACAAACAAAGATTAAATATCCCCATCCACAAATTAATTTCCCTTTTATTTTTTCCTTGTTCTCCCCGCCCCCCCCCCCTGCCCTGGGATAAATCGGGCCCCCCCTTCAACTGGCCACCCATCTATGTTCCTCCCCGGTGAGCCCCCCTCCACCCTCCAATCGGTGCCTATCCCCACAGTTCCCCCTGGCCCAATCGCCCGCTTCTCAAAGCCTGCGTGCCCCCCAGCAGCCCCCCCTTTTTTTTCTTTTATAGCCCTTCCTCCTGAATTCAAATATTTTTTTGGGATTTACTTGGGTTCAAACCATAAGTCCCTGCAGCAGTGGAGCTAACCACTCAGCTACCTCACCCCCTTTACCCGGACTCATAGCCTAACCCCCTTTTGGGCATACCTATTGCTAGCCTGCCAAGGGGCAAAAAACACACCCAACCCCTCTTACTATTTATTTATTTATTTTACAACCTGCCTGGGCCCCCATATCCTTCCCTATCCTGATCCCCTGATCTCTCCTTTTCCCCCTCTCGGGAGGGCCAGACACCCCTTGAGCCAGCTGCCCCCTAACCTTATTACTGCTGCCTAAAAACCCTCTGAGCTGAAGCAGCCCCCCCCCCACTCTATCCTCTCCCCGGTCGCTCATCACGCTGCTCCAGCCACAGCCCCCCCCGCTCCCCCTGGCCTGCCCGATCACTACACCCCCCCCCCCGGGAAATCATGTTTGGCATACTGCGGCAACCCACCGCCGCCGCCCCCCCCTCCCTCCCGGTCATGCTTAGCCTTGCCTCCCGCCACAAATGTGCTACCAGTTGCGCTAACCTTAAGCCTCACCTACGACCGGGGCCTCAGTCCAGCCGCCACCCCCACGCTAACACCCGCACTGCCGCACTCTCAGGAACACCGCTCCTCCTCACACTCCCCCAGGACTTACCCCTGCTTCCTCTAGCGGGCCTGCCGCTCCGTCCGGACCTCCGTCCCCTGCTCGCGTTAGGCCGCTCCGGATGACGCCTCCCGATGACGTCATCGACCGGAGCCGTGCTAGGCCTTAAACCAGTCTCCTCCTGTAGCTGTCGCTCCCCGCTAGCAGCCGCAGCATCGCCTCGGCCGTGAGGCCCCCCTCCGGATCTTCTGGCTCTGCTTACCAGTTCACCCGGACTGAGCCTCTCTGGGGGCCTAGATCTTCGTGCAGGCCGCTCCCTGGTCCTGGGCCCTGTCAACCCCCCCCCTGCTGACACAGGGGGCTGCTCCCCCTCCTGCCCTGATGAAGGATTCCCAGCCAGCCGCTCCCTGATCCAGACAATGCCGTTGGTCCTGGCAGCCTGTAAGACCTGCTCCAGCAACTCTTCCATTCCGACCTGCAGGCAAGGTAAGTCAGACTCAGATCAGCTCCCTAACTTAGCCTGCCGTGCTGTCCAGGTTAAAAGAGGCCACCTGACTTCCTGTCTTGGGTATTTAACCCCCCCTCTCCTAACCCCACCTCTTGCCCTTACTTTCACCCCCAGTCCTTCCCTGTGGTGTCAATTGCTCCTCCCTTCCATCCTGTCATCCGGATCTGCCTTTTGCATGCAGTATCTAATTTTTATCAGTCAACTTCTGAAAGAGTGTGGTGCCTAGTCAACCATCCTCCATGTAAATCTGTAAGTCCAAAAAGTCAATAGTTGTCTTGCTTGCAGTAAATTTTTAATTTTGTTGGACAGCTGGAGTCATTCAGGGTCATCACCCATTCATTAAGTGCTTGTTCATCATCACTCCATAGGAGTAGTATATCATCAATATAGTGACAATAAAAAGTGACTCTGGGGTGTAAACAAACCTGTAGTAAGTTCTCTTCCACATATCCCATGTATAGGTTGTCAAAGGATGGCGTTCCAGTGAGTTGTAATGTATTTTCAAACCTGAAGTAGTTATTCTTTAAGCATTCTGTCAGTAGTAGTTGAATGAACTCAGCTGGAGGTCCCACATATGGGTACTTCTGTATGCATGTCATGACCACTTGTATACCCTCCTCTTGGGGGATCATAGTATAGAGACTGTTTACATCCATGCTTACTAAAAGGTCATCAGGTGTTATTTCTGTTAGTTTTGTTAATGTCTCTATCAGAGCCCAGAGGTCTCTCAGATAGGATCTCATACAGGGAGTGCAGAATTATTAGGCAAATGAGTATTTTGACCACATCATCCTCTTTATGCATGTTGTCTTACTCCAAGCTGTATAGGCTCGAAAGCCTACTACCAATTAAGCATATTAGGTGATGTGCATCTCTGTAATGAGAAGGGGTGTGGTCTAATGACATCAACACCCTATATCAGGTGTGCATAATTATTAGGCAACTTCCTTTCCTTTGGCAAAATGGGTCAAAAGAAGGACTTGACAGGCTCAGAAAAGTCAAAAATAGTGAGATATCTTGCAGAGGGATGCAGCACTCTTAAAATTGCAAAGCTTCTGAAGCGTGATCATCAAACAATCAAGCGTTTCATTCAAAATAGTCAACAGGGTCGCAAGAAGCGTGTGGAAAAACCAAGGCGCAAAATAACTGCCCATGAACTGAGAAAAGTCAAGCGTGCAGCTGCCAAGATGCCACTTGCCACCAGTTTGGCCATATGTCAGAGCTGCAACATCACTGGAGTGCCCAAAAGCACAAGGTGTGCAATACTCAGAGACATGGCCAAGGTAAGAAAGGCTGAAAGACGACCACCACTGAACAAGACAAACAAGCTGAAACGTCAAGACTGGGCCAAGAAATATCTCAAGACTGATTTTTCTAAGGTTTTATGGACTGATGAAATGAGAGTGAGTCTTGATGGCCCAGATGGATGGGCCCGTGGCTGGATTGGTAAAGGGCAGAGAGCTCCAGTCCGACTCAGATGCCAGCAAGGTGGAGGTGGAGTACTGGTTTGGGCTGGTATCATCAAAGATGAGCTTGTGGGGACTTTTCGGGTTGAGGATGGAGTCAAGCTCAACTCCCAGTCCTACTGCCAGTTTCTGGAAGACACCTTCTTCAAGCAGTGGTACAGGAAGAAGTCTGCATCCTTCAAGAAAAACATGATTTTCATGCAGGACAATGCTCCATCACACGCGTCCAAGTACTCCACAGCGTGGCTGGCAAGAAAGGGTATAAAATAAGAAAATCTAATGACATAGCCTCCTTGTTCACCTGATCTGAGCCCCATTGAGAACCTGTGGTCCATCATCAAATGTGAGATTTACAAGGAGGGAAAACAGTACACCTCTCTGAACAGTGTCTGGGAGGCTGTGGTTGCTGCAGCACACAATGTTGATGGTGAACAGATCAAAACACTGACAGAATCCATGGATGGCAGGCTTTTGAGTGTCCTTGCAAAGAAAGGTGGCTATATTGGTCACTGATTTGTTTTTGTTTTGTTTTTGAATGTCAGAAATATATATTTGTGAATGTTAAGATGTTATATTGGTTTCACTGGTAAAAATAAATATTTGAAATGGGTATATATTTGTTTTTTGTTAAGTTGCCTAATAATTATGCACAGTAATAGTCACCTGCACACACAGATATCCCCCTAAAATAGCTAAAACTAAAAACAAACTAAAACCTACTTCCAAAAATATTCAGCTTTGAAATTAATGAGTTTTTTTGGGTTCATTGAGAACATGGTTGTTGTTCAATAATAAAATTAATGCTCAAAAATACAACTTGCCTAATAATTCTGCACTCCCTGTATTTGTTAACATAGGTTGCAAATTGTAGTCCAGAAATATGGCAAGTGGTAGGAGTAATGAGTCTCTGGTGGATATGATTGAATGGCCAGGAGGTGATCTTAATTCCTTATGAATCTTTGGTAGGGTGTACATAATAGGACTCACCGGGTGTGTGACTGTTAAAGAGTCTTTGATCTGGCTGTCAATCCAACCTTTCATATATGCATCCTTAACCATAGTGTCTATTTGTTGCTTAAGTTGGAGCATAGGATTTCAAGATAGTAATTTATAGGTGTTGTCCTCAGCCAATCGTTTCAAAATTTCAGCTTTGTAGTCGTGATAGTTTTGTATCACAACCGCACCACCCTTATCAACTGGGCGTATCACAATGTAAGCATTCATTGAGAGTTTCTTTACTGCCTCACTCTCTTCCTTAGTAAGATTGTGTTTAAAAGGAGTAGTCTTGCATTGCTCAAAAAGTTGTTCTGTGAGTGGGGTATAAGTGCAGATGTTGGGGTTGGTGGTAGCAGGGTCAAAGGTATAGGTGCTTTGAATGGGTATATTGTATCTTCTTTGGGTGAATTCTGAAAACAGTCACCTAGAATAATTTGCTGCTGGAACTTAATTTTATCAACAAACAGGGAGAAGTAATTATCAGCATAAAGGGAGAAGTAATCTATATGTGATGAGGGTACATATGACAATCCTTAATTGAGTACATGTTGTTCTATTTCAGTCAGGGTGTAGGAGATGATATTCACAACTATATCCTCCTTTGCCAAGGTTGGTAGGGGGGCATTCCTCCAAAGGCCTCCCCCTCTCATGTGTGGTCTGTGCCTCTGTGCTGATCTTGTAGTCACCCCTAAAAAAGGCTGTGAGGAGTGTTGTTGGGGTATCTAGCCCTGGGGTTCAGTATTCTCTGGGTCCGAGTCTGAGCTGGTGTCCACTGTATTCAATCTTTGATGTGTGTAAGCTCTTTGTCTCCTATTTCTCCTCATAATGTATCTGGAGCATTCTTCGTGTCCCAGTGTCTAGCGGTACAGTCTTTTTTATTTTT
The DNA here is from genome assembly GCF_027579735.1 of Bombina bombina. Taxonomy (NCBI): domain Eukaryota; kingdom Metazoa; phylum Chordata; class Amphibia; order Anura; family Bombinatoridae; genus Bombina; species Bombina bombina. The sequence continues at coordinate 64,775,463 of NC_069504.1, read as the reverse complement.
AGTCATCCATAACGTATGTTAATTTCTTGTTCTTAAAAGCCACTAATGCAGCATTGTACTCCTTAAGCTGGGTAGTTAGTTTGTCTGTCCAGTTCTCGCTTGTATCTTGTTGTAGTGTCAATTCTTTTTGTGTCTCAAATTGAAGTAGTTCCGTGCGTACATTCTGTAGCAGTACCCTGACTTCCTCCACTATCAGTAGCATCAAATCTAAAGAACACTTGTTGAGCACAGAGCCCTACCGCTTGCAGAATTCAGGGTTTGATCTGCCAATTAGACATGTGCAACGCTAAAAAAATTGTTTTGTTTCATTTAGTTTTCATTAGTTAAATAAATAAAAAAATTTCTGCAAATTAGTTATGTTAAGTTAAAAAAGATTTAACTAAACATAACGAATATCCCGGCGAATGCCAAAACAAAATTATCTAAAACCGCCGCCACCCACATTGCCGACACTAAATAAAGCTATTAACCCCTAAACTGTCGTCCCCCACATAATTGACACTAGCTAAACCTTTTAACCCCTAAACTGCCTCCCTCCCACATCACCAACACTACCTAAACCTATTAACCCCTAAACCGCAGTTCCCCAACATCGCCGACACTAACTAAATGACTAAATAAAGCTATTAACCTCTAAACCTCAGTTCTCAGTTCAACATCGCCGACACTAACTAAATCTATTAACCCCTAAACCGCCATTCCCAAACATCGCTGACACAAACTAAACCTATTAACCCCTAAACCGCAGTTCCCTTACATCGCGGACACTAACTAAAACACTTACGGCTAGATTTAGAGTTTGGCATTAGCCGTCAAAACCAGCGTTAGAGACTCCTAATGCTGGTTTTGGGCTACCGCTGGTATTTGGAGTCTTGTAGGTAAGGGTCTAACGCTCACTTTGCAGCCGCGACTTTTCCATACCGCAGATCCCCCTACGCCATTTGCGTATCCTATCTTTTCAATGGGATCTTCCTAATGCCTGTATTTAGAGTCTTGGCTGAAGTGAGCGGTAGAGCCTCTACCGACAAAACTCCAGCCGCAGAAAAAAGTCAGTAGTCTGGGCTAACGCCGGTTCATAAAGCTCTTAACTACTGTGCTCTAAAGTACACTAACACCCATAAACTACCTATGTACCCCTAAACCGAGGTCCCCCCACATCGCCGCCACTCTATTAAAATTTTTAACCCCTAATGTGACGACCGCACACCGCCGCCACCTATGTTATCCCTATGTACCCATAATCTGCTTCCCCTAACACCGCCGACCCCTATATTATATTTATTAACCCCTAATCTGCTGCCCCCAACGTCGCCTCCACCTACCTACAATTATTAACCCCTAATCTGCTGACCGGACCTCACCGCTACTATAATAAAGTTATTAACCCCTAATCCGCCGCAATCCCGCCTCACTAACCCTATAATAAATAGTATTAACCCCTAATCTGCCCTCCCTAACATCGCCGACACCTAACTTCAAGTATTAACCCCTAATATGCCGACCGGACCTCACCGCTACTCTAATAAATTTATTAACCCCTAAAGCTAAGTCTAACCTTAACAATAACACCCCCCTAAGTTAAATATAATTTAAATCTAATTAAATAAATTAACTCTTATTAAATAAATTATTCCTATTTAAAGCTAAATACTTACCTGTAAAATAAACCCTAATATAGCTACAATATAAATAATAATTATATTGTAGCTATTTTAGGATTTATATTTATTTTACAGTCAACTTTGTATTTATTTTAACCAGGTACAATAGCTATTAAATAGTTATTAACTATTTAATAGCTACCTAGTTTAAATAATTACAAAATTACCTGTAAAATAAATCCTAACCTAAGTTACAATTAAACCTAACACTACACTATCAATAAATTAATTACATACAAATACCTACAAATAAATACAATTAAACTTAACACTACACTATCAATAAATTAATTACATGAAATACCTACAAATAAATACAATTAAATAAACTAACTAAAGTACAAAAAATAAAAAAAGCTAAGTTACAAAAAATAAAAAAATTAATTACAAACATAATAAAAATATTACAACAATTTTAAGCTAATTACACCTACTCTAAGCCCCCTAATAAAATAACAAAGCCCCCCAAAATAAAAAAATGCCCTACCCTATTCTAAAATTAAAATATAAAAGCTCTTTTACCTTACCAGCCCTTAAAAGGGCCTTTTGTGGGGCATGCCCCAAAGAATTCAGCTCTTTTGCCTGTAAAAATAAACATACAATACCCCCCCCAACATTACAACCCACCACCCACATACCCCTAATCTAACCCAAACCCCCCTTAAATAAACCTAACACTAAGCCCCTGAAGATCTTCCTACCTTGTCTTCACCATGCCAGGTATCACTGATCGTTCCAGGCTCCGAAGTCTTCACCCAAGCCCAAGCGGGGGCTGGAGATCCATCATCCGGCTGAAGTCTTCTATCAAGCGGCAAGAAGAAGTCCAGAAGAGGCTCCAAAGTCTTCACCCTATCCGGGCAGAAGAGGAGATCTGGACCGGCAACCATCTTCATCCAAGCGGCATCTTCTATTTTCATCCGATGACGAGCGGCTCCATCTTGAAGACCTCCGGCGCGGATCCATCCTCTTCTTCCGACGTCCTAAGTCCGAATGAAGGTTCCTTTAAATGACGTCATCAAGATGGCGTCCCTCGAATTCCGATTGGCTGATAGGATTCTATAAGCCAATAGTAATTAAGGTAGGGAAAATCTGATTGACTGATTGAATCAGCCAATCAGATTGAGCTTGCATTCTATTGGCTGTTCCGATCAGCCAATAGAATGCGAGCTCAATCTGATTGGCTGATTGGATCAGCCAATCGAATTGAACTTGAATCTGATTGGCTGATTCCATCAGCCAATCAGATTTTTCCTACCTTAATTCCGATTGGCTGAATCCTATCAGCCAATCGGAATTCAAGGAACGCCATCTTGTATGACGTCATTTAAAGGAACCTTCATTCGGACTTAGGACGTCGGAAGAAGAGGATGGATCCGCGCTGGAGGTCTTTAAGTTGGAGCCGCTCGTCATCGGATGAAGATAGAAGATGCCGCTTGGATGAAGATGGTTGCCGGTCCGGATCTCCTCTTCTGCCCGGATAGGATGAAGACTTTGGAGCCTCTTCTGGACTTCTTCTTGCCGCTTGATAGAAGACTTCAGCTGGATGATGGATCTCCAGCCCCCGCTTGGGCTTGGATGAAGACTTCGGAGCCTGGAACGATTGGTGATACCTGGCATGGTGAAGACAAGGTAGGAAGATCTTCAGGGGCTTAGTGTTAGGTTTATTTAAGGGGGGTTTGGGTTATATTAGGGGTATGTGGGTGGTGGGTTGTAATGTTGGGGGGGTATTGTATGTTTTTTTTATTACAGGCAAAAGAACTGAATTCTTTTGGGCATGCCCCGCAAAAGGCCCTTTTAAGGGCTGGTAAAGTAAAAGAGCTTTTCAATTTTTATTTTAGAATAGGGTAGGGCATTTTTTTATTTTGGGGGGCTTTGTTATTTTATTAGGGGGCTTAGAGTAGGTGTAATTAGCTTAAAAATGTTGTAATATTTTTATTATGTTTGTAATTAATTTTTTTATTTTTTGTAACTTAGCTTTTTTTATTTTTTGTACTTTAGTTTATTTAATTGTATTTATTTGTAGGTATTTCATGTAATTAATTTATTGATAGTGTAGTGTTAGGTTTAATTGTAACTTAGGTTAGGATTTATTTTACAGGTAATTTTGAAATTATTTTAAATAGGTAGCTATTAAATAGTTATTAACTATTTAATAGCTATTGTACCTGGTTAAAATAAATACAAAGTTGCCTGTAAAAATAAATATTAATCCTAAAATAGCTACAATATAATTATTATTATTTATATTGTAGCTATATAAGGGTTTATTTTACAGGTAAGTATTTAGCTTTAAATAGGAATAATTTATTTAATAAGATTTATTTTATTTCGTTAGATTTAAATTATATTTAATTTAGGGGGGTGTTAGAGTTAGGGTTAGACTTAGCTTTAGGGGTTAATACATTTATTAGAGTAGCGGTGAGGTCCGGTCGGCAGATTAGGGGTTAATTATTGTAGGTAGCTGGCAGTGACATTGTGGGGGGCAGATTAGGGGTTAATAAATATAATATAGGGGTCTGCGGTGTTAGGGGTAGCAGATTAGGGGTACATAGGTATAATGTAGGTTGCGGCGGTGTACGGAGCGGCAGATTAGGGGTTAAAAAAAATATGCAGGGGTCAGCGATAGCGGGGGCGGCAGATTAGGGGTTAATAAGTGTAAGGTTAGGGGTGTTTAGACTCGTGGTACATGTTAGGGTGTTAGGTGCAGACTTAGAAACTGTTTCCCCATAGGAAACAATGGGGCTGCGTTAAGAGCTGAACGCTGCTTTTTTGCAGGTGTTAGGTTTTTTTTCAGCTCAAACTGCCCCATTTTTTTTAAGCTGGCCGCGTCCGTAAGCACCGCTGGTATTGAGAGTTGCAATGGCGGTAAATATGCTATACGCTCCCTTTTTGGAGCCTAACGCAGCCCTTCTGTGAACTCTAAATACCAGCGGTATTTAAAAGGTGCGGGAGAAAAAAAGCCAGCGTTAGCTAAGCGGGTCGTTACCGACAAAACTCTAAATCTAGCCGAAAATAAACCAATTAAACACTAAACCACCATTCCCAAATGTCGCCAACATTAACTAAACCTATTAACCCCTGAACCGCGGTTCCCCAACATCGCAGACACTAACTAAACCTATATTGACCCCTAAACCTATCACCCCCTAACTTTAACATTATTAAAATAGACCTAAATTAAAGATACAATTATTAACTAACTACCTATTTAAAAATAAATACAAACTTACCTGTGAAAAAAAAAAAAAAACCTAAGATAGCTACAATATAACTATTTACTAACTACCTAGTTAAAATAAATACAAACTTACCTGTAAATCAAAAATAAAACCTCAGCTTAAAGGGACACTGAACCAAAAAAATTACTTTCGTGATTCAGATAGAGCATGAAATTTTAAGCAACTTTTCAATTTACTCCTATTATCACATTTTCTTCATTCTCTTGGCATCATTGCATGCAATGAATGTAAGTTTAGATGCCCAATTTTGGTGAACAACCTGCGCTGTCCTTGCTAATTGGTGGATAAATTCATCCACCAATAAAAAAGTGCTGGACAGAGTTCTGAACCCCAAACAACGCTTAGATGCCTTCTTTTTTAAATAAAGATAGCAAGAGAACGAATAAAAAATGATAATATGAGTGAATTAGAAAGCTGCTTAAAATTGCATGCTCTATCTGAATCATGAAAGAAAAAATTTGGGTTCAGTGTCCCTTTAAACTAAAAAAACTAACATTACTAAAAATAAAAAAAACTAAGATTACTAAAAAATTAAAACTACAATTACAAAAAGTAATAAACACTAAAATTACAAAAAATAAAAAAATTGCCATTACAAAAGATAAACAAAAGTATCACACCCCAAAATAAAAATCCCTAATCTATAATAAACTACCAAGGACCCACAAAATAAAAAAAACATAACTAAAAAATAACAACTAATCTACCCATTACCCTGAAAATAGTATTTGTATGGGCATTCAGCTCTTTTACTGCCCTTAAAAGGGCATTCAGCTCTTTTTCAGCCCATTAAAATAAAAAAGCCCTAATCTAAAAATAAACCCCCCCAAAAAAAAAAAAATTACACTAACCCCAAGTCTAGCGAACGATTTTCATCACAGCGGTGAAGAATTTTCATCCAGGTGGCTCCATCTTCCTCCATTGCGGGACCGTAATTTTCTTCATCCCTGCGGAGGTGGAGTGGTCGATGCGCAGAGGTGGAGCGGTTGATGCACGGAGGCAAAGATCCAGGCAGAGTTCCATCGGTTCGACGTGGAGGTCCTCTTCATGCGATAGTCTGCCACACTGTGAGAATTCAATGCAATGGACCTCTTTTATATTGGGGTACCATTGCATTCCTATTGGCTGAAAAATTCAAATCAGCCAATAGGAATTAGAGCTGCTTAAATCCTATTGGCTGATTTGAACAACCAAATAGGATTTAAGCAGCTCCCATTCTTATTGGCTGATTCAAATAAAAAAACCCTCTGTAATGCTTATGGTATATTCCACTATCAGACCGAACTTGGCTAGTAGTCTTCTTATCCCGGCGATGAGCCAGAATGATAGGGAATATCCCAGAGCAGAGAAAGTTTGCAAGATGAGGTAAGCGGCACTCACCACAGGCAGGATAGTCTTCGGCGGCAACAGGCAGGTAAACCACTAGAATGGTCCGGCAGGCAGGGTTTGGCAATGGTTAAGCAGTCCAGAGGTGAAGCACTAGGATGGTCAGTCAGGCAGGGCTTGGCAACAGAGAGGCAATACAGAGCAATAGGGGTTAATCAAGCAGAGTAGTCAGATGGACAGGGATCAGCAGCAGTAAATCAATCCAGCAGTTTAGGGGTTAACAGGCTGAGTGGTCAGACAAGCAGAGTTCAGCAGCAGTAAATCAATCCAGCAGTTTAGGGGTTAACAGGCAGAGTGGTCAGATAATCAGAGGTCAGCAACAATATAACAGTCAAGCAAACAGCAATGATAACACCCAGGAGAACACTAAGTAACACCTATACTTGGGCAGTGATAGGTAGCAAGTGAGTAACTTACATAGGCACAGGGTTCGTGCCACAGGAGATCCTGACCGGCTTTAGAATGGAGGAAGCGTGCGGCGATGACGTCACCACCGCATGCAGAGAGGAGCCAACTCCCCCCTAGGCAATGAGCAGAACAGCAGGTGCAGTGTCCCTAGCAATAGCTAGAGCAGCACGACAACCTCCACGTCGGACCAATGGACTTCCGCCTGGACCTCCGTCTCCATGCATCCACCGACTGCTCTACCTCTGCTGGGATGAAGATAGAAGATGCTGGTCCCACAATGGATACAAATGGAGCCGCCTGGATGAAGATGCCTCGCAACTGTGAGTACTGATATTGGGGTTAGTGTAAGGTTTTTTTTTTTTTTTTTGCAGTGTTTTTTTTTTAAATTGGGGCTTTTTTTATTTTAATGGCCGAAAAAGAGATGAATGCCCTTTTAAGGGCAGTAAAAGAGCTTAATGCCCTTTTAAGGGCAATGCCCATACAAATGTCCTTTTCAGGGCAATGGGTAGATAAGTTTTTTTTAGTTAGTTTTTTTTATTTTGCGGGTTTGGGAGGTGGGGGTTTGTAATGTTAGGGGGTGTTTGTTTTTATTTGTTTGCAAAAGAGCTGTTAACTTTAGGACAATGCCCTACAAAAGGCTCTTTAAAGACCCTTAGTAGTTTAAGTAGTTTATTATAGATTAGGGTTTTTTATTTTTTGGTGTTTTTTTTTTTTTTAAACGGGGTATTAGAATAGGAATAATTTTTATTATTTTTGATAATTTATTTTTGTAATGGTAGTTTTTTTATTTTTTGTAATTTTAGTGTTTATTATTTTTTGTAATTGTAATTTTAATTTTTTAGTAATATTAAGTTTTTACTTTTAGTAATGTTAGGTTTTATTAGTTTAAGCTAAGGTTTCAGTGTCCCTTTAATCTTAGGTTTTATTTGTATTTCACCAGTAAGTTTGTATTTATTTTAACTAGGTAGTTAGTAAATAGTTATATTGTAGCTAGCTTAGGTTTTATTTATTTTTTCATAGGTAAGTTTGTATTTATTTTTAAATAGGTAGTTATTTAATAATTGTAACTTTAATTTAGGTCTATTTTAATTATGTTAAAGTTAGGGGGTGTTAGGTTTAGGGGTTAATAGTTTAATTTAGGTTGTTGCAAAGTGGGGGCCAGCGGTTTAGGGGTTAATAGGTTTGGTAATGTTTGCGATGTTTGGGAACAACTGTTTAGTTAATAGGTTTACTTAGTGTTGGTGATGTTTGGGAATGTCGGTTTAGGGGTTAATAGGTTTATTTCGTGTTTCAGTTAGTGTTGGTGATGTTGGGGAACTGCAGTTTAGGGGTTAATAGGTTTAGTTAGTGTCGGCGATGTCGGGGAACTGAGGTTTAGGGGTTAATAGCTTTATTTAGTGATTTAGTTGGTGTCGGCAATGTCAGGAAATGGCAGTTAAGGGGTTAATAGCATAATTTAGTGATTAAGTTAGGGTCAGTGATGTCGGGGAACTAAGGTTTAGACTAGAACAATGAAAAATTCTGAAAAATATGAATAATGGATCCGAAATTTCGGAAACTGAATTATTCCTTTTCTGCATTTTTGGGGGATTTTAGTTATGGTGCCGTTTTGGAAATTTTTATGCATTCGAAACTCTGAATCGGCCAAAATTCGGCCGAATACGAAAACTGGCCGAAACCAAACGCACATGTCTATTGCCAATAGTAGGATTTTTTTTTTTATTGGAAGCCTGTTGGGATCTGGCATTTCCTGTGGTACTCTGATATATATGTCCCATGCAATTTTAGGTCTATTTCTTTCTGTTTCAGTTTTTCTGTAGAAACAGGGTCTGCGCCGCTTCATCCATAGTTGTAGGCAATTCAGTGACAAACAGCTGCATCTCCTTCTGTGAGAGTAAGAGTCTCTGCCCCCTCAATTTCTTTTGGTATAGAGGGGGTGGTCGTAGTTTGACTCAAATTCATAGGTTGGCTTAAAGTTGAAGCAATCATAGTGGTAATTTATACCAATCCCAATGTCCCAAAACAAAGTGTGCTCAGTGATGTGGTGGTGGGTGCAACAGAGATACCACCGTTCCAGGTGGTGGGTGCAACAGAGATATTCAATAAATCCTGATCATAAAGTATAGGGTATTATAAATGAGGTAGGAACATTTGAGTAGCTATGGTTAAAACACCGTTGTATTACAATGTTAGGTGTATATAGGACTAAGAACTATGTATCAAATGCAACCTTCTATCCATGTTGTAAAAAGTGTATAAATAAATGCTGGAAGTCTCATAGCAATGGCTCCTCTATAGTATTAAACACCATAGCATGCAAATAATTTGCAAATAATTACATAGCAAGAAAAAATTCCAGAGATAAGAAAAGACATTACTAAATAAAAAAATATATAGAACAACAATTGTGACAGAATGTCATAGCACTAAGGAATGTATAGTGACCTAGAGGGCTAAAGTCATTACAGAACCAATATAAGTCAAATCAAGAAATGCCGGTACAAAAACAAAGACAGGTACAGAACCAATAGATGAAAATAGAGCAATGGAAAAGAGGGAAAAGAATGGGGAAAAAATCATAAGAAAAAAATAAGGAAACAGGGAAAAAAGAGAAATGTACAGACAAAATGTATCAAATCCCCACAAAGAGATCCCTCAAAAAAGTTACTTGTAGAGGTCATATAGAGATAGCAAGCAACAATGTTACAGGAAACAATGCTAGTCCACAGCTGCTTTGAGACCTCTTAGATGGACTATGTCCAATTTATAGATCCATCTTGCCTCTATTTGTAGGAGTAATTTGTTCCTATCACCACCCCTGGGCAATGGTGGGACATGGTCGATCAATTGGAACCTTAAGTCCTTTAACATGTGTCCTTTTTTGGCAAAATGCCTTGTCACTGGTTGGTCACTTCCCCATTATGGTTCACCATTCATTTCTTTATGTCATCTGATGTCTTGCCCACGTAAAACAAACCACAGATGCAGCTCAACATGTATATTACATATGGGGTAGTGCATGTGTGGAAGTGTTGCATTTGGTATCTTCTGTTGGTATGGGGATGTCTGAAATTATTCCCTTGAATAATTGAGTGGCAGGTGACACAGCTGGGACAACTATAGGATCCTCTATTGGTAGGTTTTAACCAGGATTAATTTTTGTAACAATGATGAGGGTCTGTCAAAACTAACAGATCACGCAAACTTTTACCACACTTGAATCCCACCCTTAGTGGAGCATGTTCTTCATACGGTAAAGATGAATCACTTTTAATAATGTGCCAGTCTTAGTTCAATAGATTACCCATCCTCCTCAGTTGTGGGGAGTAGGTGGTGGTGAAATTAATTCTTATAGTGTTATCTTTATTTTTTGTGGCTGTCATTAGATCTTTCTGTGTCACTTGTGTGGCTTCTATTTTGGCCACCCTGATGTCTTCATTGTTATATACTTGAATATATCCAGGACATATTTGAAAATGAGAGAAATCTCAATATATCCTTCCTTGTAAAATATTTTATAAATAAATAAATAAATAATTTCCCCTCACAGCAAACTTGTCTTCCATTAGTTGCAACTAGAGAATCTTCTGTGTATCAGATGATTAATTTCTTGCAACCCTCAGCATCTGCCACTCAATGATTCAAGGGAATAATTTCAGACATGCGCACACCAACAGAAGATACCAATTACAACACTTCCTGACATGCACTACCCCATATGTAATATACATGTTGAGCTGCATCTGTGGTTTGTTTTACGTGGGCACGACATCAGATGACATAAAGAAATGAATGGTGAACCATCAAAATGCCATTCCTGCTGTCATAGACAAAGGGAGATGTGACCAACCAGTGGCGAGGCATTTCATTGAAAGAGGACACACGGTAAAGGACTTAAGGTTCCAATTGATCAACCTTGTCCCACCATTGCCCAGGGGTGGTGATAGGAACAAATGACTCCTACAAATAGAGTCATGCTGAATCTATAAATTTGACATTGTCCATCCAAGAGATCTCAATGCAAGTGTGGACTGGCATTATTTCCTGTAACATTATTGCTTGATATCTCTATATGACCTCAACAAGTAACTTTTTAACTTTTTTTGAGGGATCTCTTTGTGGGGATTTGACACATTTTGTATGTACATTTTGTCTGTATATTTTTCTTTTTTTTTCTTTTTTCCCTCATTTTTACTTAATTTTTTCTTATGATTTTTTTTCCAATGTTTCCCCTCTTTTTCATTGTTCTATTTTCATATAATATTCTGTACATGCCTTTGTTTTTGTTCCGGCATTTCTTGGTTTTACTTATATTGGTTCTGTAATGACTTTAGCCCTCTAGGTCTCTATACATTCCTTAGTGCTACATTCTGTCACTATTATTGTTTTATATTTTTTTTATTTAGTAATATATTTTCTTATCTCTGGAATGTTTTCTTAGATTGCTATATAATTATTTGCAAATTATTTGCATGCTATGGTGTTTAATACTATAGAGGAGCTGTTGCTATGAGACTACTAGTTTATTTATACACTTTTTACAACGTAGATAGAAGGTTGCATTCAATACATAGTTATTAGTCCTATATACACTTAACATTGTAATATAACCGTGTTTTAAACATAGTGACTCTAATTTTCGTACCTCATTTACAATACCCTATACATTATGATCCATCCGATATATAGCCACCTGATTGCTAATGCCGTAGCCATCTTATTTGTATATATCTACACTTTATTCTTTATTGATTGGCCACCTTGATTTCATCTTTTCGATTCTTTCTGACATTGTATCATTGAGGACCTATCTGTTGGTATAGCGCAACATGCCCTTACTGAGTTGATGAGTGAGTTCTCCCACAATTGTTTCAGAATATACATAATACAGTACTAGTAGTACCTGCATTTATCAAGTATTGGCACTGATGTAGATTATGTTTTTACCCCTGTAGATTATGTTTGACAATTTTTAACATGAGAGCTATCCATCATAATTATCACTATCAGATCCCGGTATTGATTCTATATACACAGATATAACTTCAGAGAACAATCTAATTAAGATACACCTTTTACATACTAGTATTTTAGTTCACTTTCTTTTTATTACACTTGATGCATTTTGTGGTTGTGTGCTTGTTATTTACATCACCAGGGTAACCCTTTTGGCGTTTTTTTGGTCAGTGGGAGGGGTTTCATTCTGTTTAAAATGTTGGTTTTATCTTGCACAATTGTTGGTCTGATGAAGGGGTGAACACCCTGAAACGTCACTATGGAATAAAGATTGTATCACTTGATAAGACCAGTGAGTGCTTTGTCTAAATGCTCTGTGAATCTATCTGAGCACCCTGGCATTTGATTGAACTGTTAGTGAGAGTGCACCTATCTCAATATATATATAATCTCCAGCTGACTTGTATAAGGCTGTATCCCAGGAACTTGTGAAAGTTGTTGGCTCTGAGGAATATGATGTTTCTGTTCTTTCAAAAGTGGAAAACAAAAGGAAAAGCACTCAATAGTGCAGAAATTCCAAAGATGGAGATAATTAAAATAATTATCACAAATGGTTATTTACTTGTAAAGTTGCACTGTGAAAAAGTGCATATAGAGCAGGCTGGGCCTCACAGTCTCCAGCTTACAATTTAATAAAAGTATAAGGTAAATATAAAAATATATGCAACGCGTTTCTCAGCTTAAACTAGCTGTTTCTTCAGGTATCAAATTTTGAATGGGGATATTCAATCTAATTATAAATGTTCAAAAAATGGAAATAACATTTGATTGCCGAATTTTAATGGATTTACCGGGAATATTCATTAGACCAAAATAATTGCACAGTCAGCACATTTGCCCATCCCTACTTGCAATGCATGTGTCAAATGTTATGTTGCTTATATATTATTATCCTTCAAAGTGTTCAGTGCAATTCTCTGGCATCATATCCTAGTCATCCTGTGTTTTATGGAATCTCTTGGGTAAGGTGTTATGTGGCATGGGTACAATTAACCTAATTTGCTCCAAAACCGTAGAGATATGTTTGTATGTCACTTTAAGGAATTAGAAAATGGAAATTATCGGTATAGTGGGAATGTGTGTATGTTGGGTTATTAATTTCACTATCTTTTATTAGTGTAGAAGTATTATTTAATAAAAAATGTTACTGTAATGTATCAAACATGAAGGAAGCATTTGTATTTGTGTTTTGACACTGTTTCCCAGTGTTAACCAATATGTCACTTGGTAGTGCATGTGTGCTTTGTGAATGTGGAAAACCAGTTTTCGATTCTCAAAATATTACTGGTTAAAAATTTGAAAAGTGTTGCCCTGGGTTTATAAAGTCTCTTTAGCTGTGCGATTTAGTAAGTGAAAATAGCTTTGTTAATATGTTGTTAATTATTATGGATTGATAATTATCGTGGCTTTGAATTGTGATCAGCCAATCAGGACTGGTGCATGTTATGTATAGGACCATTTTTTTTCAGCAAACCAATAATGTAAAAGTACTGCTGATAAACAATGAAAATGTTTTATCAACATTGAAAAATTCTCATTGGCAGTTTTTAACATGCAGGTAATTATCAACCCCAAGACTATCCCTGCAATAGTGTAATAATAAAATATTTTTACATTTACTTTTAAGTTACATTTTTTTATATTTTATTTTTATTTATTTTTGTATTAAAACTACAGTACAAAAAGTAAATAATTACATTTGCAACTGAGTAGTACAGTACCTGTATCGGTTATTAATTTGGAAACTGAAATAAAGGCATCATTGGCAACATTTCATTTTAATGAAAATAAATATTACTCTAAACTAGACTTGTGCAGCACTGAATCATTTATTTAAGACAAATTACTCAAATTACTCTAAATGAATATTCTGAAAATATAGTATTTCAGAATATGTGTGCCACACTATTCGGTTTTCAGGTAATTGAAAACAAAACAAATACTGAATATTCGTTAACATTTACCCTTGTTTTTGTAAAAACAAAAGTAAATGCTCTCTAATCCTTTCAACTTGATGCCTACCAGTAGTGCATTATTCCTCTTCTTCTTCATAGACTCCAGGGCCACGTTAATGCTCCTATTAGCACAGCTCCCCAGTGCGTTACAGGTATATTAGCGTGGCAGATCCCTTCTCCTTTAGTGCAGACGGGGAGGCATGTTAATCCTACCTTCTTCACAGAATCTAGGGCTGTAATAATAAGATAATTAAGTTCTGGACTCTGTGAAGAAGGGTCAGATTAGCATGCCCCTCCCACCTGAGTTTAAGAACAAGGAATCCACCACTCTAATGTACCAGCATGCTGGAGAGCTTTGCTAACCCTGGAGTCTATTAAGAAAAAGTGGATTATCATGGCGCTACAGTTAAATAATAAAACTAATTTAAAGAATAATGAAAATATTCATTAATGATAATATTTATTATAATTAATAATAAGAAATACAATGAATGAGGAATAAACAATTATAATCAATAACATAAACAAATATATGAAACTAATTCCAAAAAAAACTTTGATGAACACCCAGTCAGCTGCCCTTGTTTGGCTAGGCTGAATGCAATACTGTAGAAATTAAAATAAATTATCTTGGCACCATATAAGGCAATATTCTCTTAAAACCCAGTAAATATAATAGAATTAAAAAAAACTCATAAATCTGGAGCACCTTCTTGTGCTTCTAAAGCAGCACTGGGAATCCTGGAAAAAACATTTTATGGTAAGCACAAGTCAATTTTATGTATACTTTATACATGTACCATAATTAATAGAACAGGCTTAATTAATATGAAAATTGAAATTTATTTTGTTTAATAACAAAAATAATACATTGTTACAGTTTATTATATTATATATGTTAAGACTGAGGTCAAGAGGTTAATTAGTCTTACTTTGAAGATTTTTAACTTCTTTCTGGAGACATGAGCACCAAAACCATATACAATATTCAAGATGAGGTCTAACTAATTATCTACAAAGAGCCTGATGAAACAGTGTAATACTGAGAAACGTGTCGCTGGAAGTTAAGTGTTTGTTAAAGGGACACAAAACCCAATTTATTTCTTTATGATTTAGATAGAGCATGCAATGTTAACCAACTTTCTAATTTACTCCTATAATCAAATTGTCTTTGTTCTCTTGCTATCTTTATTTAAAAAGCAGGAATGTAAAGCTTAGGAGCCGGCCCATTTTTGGTTGATAACCTGGGTTATGCTTGCTTATTGGTTTGCTTACTGTATCCACCAATAAGCAAGCGCTATCCATGGTGCTGAACCTAAAATGGGTTGGCTCCTAAGCTTTAATTTCCTACTTTTAAATAAAGATAGCAAGAGAATGAATAGAAATTGACAGTAGGAGTAAATAAGAAAGTTGCTTAAAATCACATGCTATATCTGAATCATTAAATAAAAAATTTGGGTTTAGTATCCCTTTAATAAAACACTTTTTAACCTTATGCTACCTTGCACATTTCTTGGATAATACAGGTTTCTGCAGCACATGAGATTTGCTCATATTGAACTGGGTTTATTTCTTGCCGTTGGTGACCGGACGGATGGACATCCTTGTTCCTGAGACAGAAGGTGGGTCCGATTTATCAATGCTTCAACTGAAAAGTTGATCCGCCGTAGTTAACAAAGCGTCAAGCTCATGAAATGTATGACGTAATATACGCTCCCGCAAGATCAATCCAACGCCAATCGATGCTTGTGTTATTCGAGGGTAACACTGATAATCCACCTTCACATTCAAATCTATTTGACCCTCTTACCAAGTTATCAAATATTTAACAGGTACGCTTAGACGCAGTGTACCCATCATTCAAACTGCCAATCAATGGGAGTGTGAAAACACAGAAATGTTTGCGATAAGTTTTAGACACAGATAAAAATAAAACAACTACAAATATGTTAAAAAAAGGTGTTCGCTTTCTAAATCATGTTTTGGAATGTTAATGCACAACATTGTTCTTTAACACAGGCAAAAAATATAATGTTTAGGGCAAACCCCTATTCCTAGACATCTTTTCATTAAAGGATATCAAGAGAATGAAGCGTATTACAAAAAAATATATATACAATTTGTAAATCATATTTGGGAATGTTAATACACAACACTTCTTTAAAGGGACATGAAACCCAAAAAATGTATTTCATGATTCAGATAGAGAATACAACTTTCCAATTTACTTCTATTATTTAATGTGCTTCTTTCTCTTGTTATCCTTTGCTGAAATGTTTATCTAGGCAAGTTCATGTGCAGCAGAGAACCTAGGTTCTAGCTGTTGATTGGTGGAAAAACGAAAAATACAATATAGTTTACTCTTTGTAAATGTTTTTGGAATGTTAATACACAACATTGTTCTTTAATACAGTGATGTTTGTGAGTAAGAAAATTCTAACAATATGGCATTGACTGTAAGAAGTGTTTTCTGCATTTAGTTACCTTGAGAGGATATAGATAATGTGGGAGGTGGTTCCATATGATGTTACCTAACTGTAATCACACAAAATTAAACATATATATAAAATTGATCATCTAAGTCATATGTATGATATCCTTTAAATAAAAGTACAGATTACATTAACAGACATACTAATGACCATAAGCAATCACCAACCTTTTAACCAACAATTTCATGCTCTTTCCACGACGCATTCCTGAAAACCACAGTCATGCATTTGTCTATACTTATCTAGTAATGTGTGGCACAGCATTAATTAAGATAATTGCAGCAATCAATATGAAGCGTCCCCCTGCATTTACAGCTGGAGAACTTGTCATCTTGCAGTGGGTTCCATATGATTCTTGCAGTTGGTTCCATACAATGTTACCTTAACTGTAGTCAAACAAAATTAAACATATATAAAATTGATAATCTAAGTCATATGGATGATATCTTTCAAATAAAAGTACAGATTGCATTAAGAGACATACTAATAGTATTTAAATGAATTGTACCTATGGACAGTGCTGCAGAATATGTTGGTGCTTCATAAATAAAGTATAATAATAATAATAATAATACTAATGACCATAAGCAAGCACCAACCTTTTAATCAACAATTTCATGCTCTTTCCATAACGCAGTCATGAAAAAAATTAAAACCTGTCATAATTTTGTCTATTCTTAAATAGTCATGTGTGGCGCAGAAGTAATTAAGTTTATTACTGCAATCAATATGAGGTGTTCATCTGCTTTTACAGTTGTAGAACTTTGCATTATAAAAGGGTGTTGCAAACAACAAAGAATAGTTCAGTTCCATACTCAGTTCTGAACAATGGAGATCATGCATATGATTCAGTTCATGATACTCCATCGACGCAGAGCAAGACGAGTGATGATACAAGCTGTGAAGCATCAACGAAGATGCCTAAGGGTGCCGAGGGTTATCCTGCCTAGGATTGGCCTCCATGCACTAAGTGATAAAGTGTTAATCCATCGATTTTGGCTCAATCGGGTTTCTATTGAGAGCCTCTATATCGAAATCAAGGACTCTCTCGAACCACTGACTGCGAGGACTAGGGCAATTCCTGGGATGGCGGAGTTATTATCGGTCTTATATTTCTTGGCAACTGGATCGTTCCAAGCTGTGACAAGTATAGTCATTGGTATGAGCCAGGCAACCTTTTTTTGTAATCTAAAGGTTGTCCTTAATGCCTTGCACCAAAGGCTAGTCCATTTCTCCAAAACACAGGAGGAGTGGTATGATGTCAAACTCCAGTTTTATAAGCTTGCTGGGTTTCCTAAAATATTGGGGGGCGATAGATTGCACGCATAAATTGGTGCAGCCTCCAAGGGGAAGAGAGGAGCCATACCTGGACAGTAAGCAGAACCACTCGCTGAATATCCAGGTCATATGTGACGCCATGTTGAGAATCAGGAGAGACCGCTCTGGATTGCCTGGTTCTAGCAAACGATTCCTTCATCCTCCGGAATTCAGCCATGTATGATCGGTTCCAGGAGGGACAAATGCCAGGAGGTTTTTTAGTCAGTCTAGGTCAACTTTTTAGACTTTAAAATATATGTTGAGAATGATGAATTGAAATAAAAAAAACTTATTTAAAAAGATTGATTTAAATAATTATATTGGGTTAGATATCTGCCATCATAGAAGATGGATTGAGAATGTGCCAAAAGGGCAGTTTCATAGAATCACAAGAAACTGTAAAGATGATTATGTGTACTTTGAACAAACTAATATTTTGAAAGGCCATTTTCTAGAGAAGGGATTTGAAGAAGAAAAATGTAATATTGCAATTGAGGAAATTGGGGGTCTAGATAAACGTGACATGTTACATTATATGGAAAAGAAAAATTGGAATAATAATAATCTTAATTTAATTTTCAATTAAAATAACCAAAATAAAGAACTGAAAGAAATAATAGTTAGACATTGGGGTATATTAAAAAGAGACTCAATACTTAATTCATTCCTCCCAGATATACCTAATCTAATCTTTAAAAAAACACTCATTCTTAAAGACCATTTGACTAAAAGTTTAATCAGAGATAAGACATCAAATAATTGTTAACTGATATGAAAAGATTCAAATATTGCAGAAATTGTGTAGGTTGTAGTAATATATCGAACCAAAAAAATAGTAATATCTTCCATTCGAGAAATGGAAAGAGAAAATATGAGATTGAACAGTTAATTACCTGTAACAGTAGATATGTAATATACCTTCTGGTTTGTAGTTGCAATTTGTTTTATATAGGAAAAACTACTAGACTTCTTAAGATTAGGATATATGAACACATATATAACATAAAAAGGTTCACTTAAGCATCCTGTTTCTCTACATTTCAAAGAGAAGCATTATAGAGATCCTAGTGGACTAATTTTTATGGGTATTAGACAAATAGACAATCATTGGAGAGGTATAGATAAAGATAAGAAGCTTTCAAAGTCAGAAATTAAGTGGATTTGTTTAGCTCAACACTCTGAAACCATATGGCCTGAATGTGGGGTTCAAACTATGTCATTTTCTTACAGAATACGCCTCCCCCACACTTCCACTATATCCTGCCCTGACCTTGCTATAACCCACTATAACAATACTCTCTCTGCTGCACTTGACACTCTCGCTCCACCCCAACCTCGCAAAGCCCCACGTCGTCAGCTCCAACCCTGGCACTCCCAACAAACGCGTCACCTACAAAAATACTCCCACACTGCTGGACGTGTCTGGAGGAAATCCCGCTCTGAACCTGATTTCATGCACTATAAGTTCATTCTCTACTCTTACACCTCTGCCCTTCGCTTAGCTAAGCAAACCTACTTCTTTTCTCTTATATCCACTCACTCCTCAAACCCTAAAATACTCTTTTCCATTTTCAACTCTCTCCTCCACCCACCTGCACCCCCCCCCCCCTCATCTGCATTTAGTGCTCAAGACCTTGCTGACTATTTTCTCAATAAAACACTTGCAATCCGAGGAAACATCACAACACAAACCTGCAATCTCCCAACTCCGCTCCCAGTCACCCCCTCTGCCACTCTCTGCACCCTCCTCCCAAACATTGAGAGTGAAGGGGCTTCCCTTTTGTCTTCTTCACACCTCACTACCTGCCCACTTGACCCTATTCCTTAACATCTAATTCCTCCTCTGTCTACCACCCTCACTCCGGCTCTTACTCACATATTTAACCTATCCCTTTCTACCGGCTCATTCCCTGCCTCCTTCAAACATGCGAAGTTCACCCATCCTCAAAAAACCCTCCCTCGACCCTAACTTCCTTGCAAAGTACTGCCCCATATCACTGCTCCCACTAGCTTCAAAACTCCTTGAAAAACTAGTTTTCAATCGCCTAACCCACTTCCTGTCCTCCAACTCATTGCTCGACCCCCTACAATCTGGCTTCCGTCCCCAACACTCAACTGAGACTGCCCTCAACAAGGTTACTAACGATCTCCTTTCTGCAAAAAACAAAGGCTACTACTCTATACTCATCTTACTTGACCTATCTGCTGCCTTTGACACTGTTGAGCATCCCCTTCTCCTACGGTCTCTCAGTTCTCTTGGTCTCTGTGACACTGCCCTCTCCTGGATTAACTCTTATCCCTCTAACAGATCCTTCTCCATCTCTTTTGCTGGTGACTCCTCCTCTCTATTGCCCCTGTCTGTTGGAGTACCTCAAGGCTCTGTCCTGGGTCCTCTATTCTTCTCTATTTACACTTCTTCACTGGATAAACTTATCAACAGCTATGGCTTCAGCTATAACCTCTATGCTGATGATACCCAGATCTACCTTTCCACCCCTGCACTCTCTCCTTCTGTCAACTCTCACATCAGCGACTGCTTATCTGGCATTTCCTCCTGGATGGCCTCTCACTACCTAAAAATAAATATGTCCAAGACCGAACTACTTCTAATTCCTCCCTCTAGCTCCACTCCAGTTTCTAATTTTTCTATCACTGTTGGCGGCACCACTATCTCCCCATCACCCCAAGTCCGCTGCCTCGGAGTCATGCTTGAATCAAATCTGTCCTTCATTCCCCACATCCAAATGCTCTCTTCATCCTGCCGCAACCACCTACGCAATATCTCCAAAATGTGTCCGTTTCTGAGTGCTGAAACTACCAAGCAGCTCATCCACTGCCTGGTAATTTCCCGACTTGATTACTGTAACAACTTACTAACTGGCCTCCCTCTCTCCCACCTCTCTCTTACCTCCAATCCATCCTAAATGCATCTGCCAGGCTAATCCACCTCTCTCGACGCTCTGTTTCTGCTGCACCTCTCCGTGAGTCCCTTCACTGGCTCCCCATTCACAACAGAGTTAAATTCAACATTCTCACCCTGACCTACAAAGCCCTCACCAATGCTGCCCCACCCTACCTGTCCTCACTCATCAACAAATATACTCCTGCCTGTCCCCTAAGATCCAACAACGACCTGCTTCTTGCATCCTCTATCATCACCTCCTCTCATTCTAGACTACAGGACTTCTCTCGTGCAGCACCAACCCTCTGGAACACACTTCCTCGAGATGTCAGACTTGCCCCTAACCTCTCCTCCTTTAAACGTTCCCTAAAGACCTTTCTGTTCAGGGAAGCTTATCACCCGGCTTATCAACAAACTTCAATTAACTAACAGTTGCCCTCTATCGCCTCACTAATATCATTCTCACCTCTGCAGTCCCCACCTCCTGTTTCCAATCCTCCTACCCATCTAGATTGTAAGTTCCCACGGGAATAGGGCCCTCAATTCCCCCTGTATTTGTCTGTAAAATTTTGTGTCTTATCGTATTGTTTCTCCACTGTACTGTTATCCTTGTACCCATGGGCAGCGCTGCGGAATCTGTCGGCGCTTTATAAATAAAGAAAAGTAGTAGTAGTAGTAGTAGTATATGCTGTCTCATTGCCCCTTATTTACATGTATTCCATTACCTTTAATTATGATAATGAATTTTATATTTCATAAATTGATAGAATCTAATGAATTAATAGAATTTGTAAGATTTTAAAGACTTTAAATTTTGTATAAACTTGGTTGAATTTTCCTTGATGAGATTAAATAGTCAGTCTATACGTTTTGTACAATGCAATACCATCTTAAATCTCCATTATAGCAAATACTGTGTGCTAATGAATTCATTGATTTTGTATAATTGTAGATCCCATATAAATTTGGTTGAATTTTCCTTGATACAATCAATAAGATAATCCATATGTTTCATATGGATGTTTTAAACAATGTAATATCACGTTAAATGTCCATCATAAGCACATACTGTTTGCCACTGGTTGTTGCTTGCTTTAAAGAAAAATCATCAGACCGCTAGATCAACACTCTTGAAAAGTCACAAGGAAGTTGCTAAACGTAGGTCGGGTAGCACATGGATACAGTGAGGGCCTTTCTCTGTGTATGAAGTGGTAACTTAAAAAGATACATTGTTTGCTTCAAAACAATCCATTACCATCCTGTTTGAAGACTTTGGATACAACTTCGGTTGTTACGCATATCCTCTGTAGCCCTTAGTGACTTAAAGTCCTGATATTCATTTTATATGTATAGTATGTTTTTATACTTTTAGTAAATCAACTTTTTACATAGCAGTTCCAGACCTTTACTTATTCCCTGATAGCCGATATCAGGTCTGCTTATATATCAGGAGCTAATGTCTAGCTCCTGAAAAGTGTATAAATCTAACAAATCAAATTTACATCTGTTATACACAGTATCACACTATATTCTTGTTCTTTATTTGTGGAGACACAATTACAGATTTCGATTTCACCAACACTGAGTGAACTGAGCCTGACAGCGTTGTGAATCAGGATTGCACAGCACTTGAGCTTAATATAGCTCAAGATTATGTGAGTAGAAGTTTGACAGATTGTCTTAATATTTATTCATTGTCACAGTACTGCACCATAATTTGATCTTTTTTATATTTTGAGATACCATGCTTTTGGAAATTTCCATGTCGTTGACACACAATATCCTTTTTATTAGTTGTATCACATTTATTATTGTAAATCTTTGTTTGTGAGTATTAGTTATTTATCACCAGAGGGTATTCTAATAGGTAAATATTTCTAATATTTTTTTATGTATATGTCAGGATCCTATATGCTCTGCTCGTACTAAAATGCAAACTGCACGGCAGGGATGTCACTGGTGATCTTCTGTTTGGGCCCTGTCTGGTATTGAACCTGGGGCTGCAGGATCAAAGACCAGTTTGCTATGTCTGCACCACTGGAGAATGTTTACCTGCCAGGGTTTATGCAGGAATATTATCAGCAGTAAGTGTGTCTCTCAGCTCCACCCTCTCTGGATGCTAACCAATCAGGGAGTTTGCTTTTGTATTACAAGTCTGTTCTGTTTCTGCTTGTTGCTGGACTTCCTGCTGGTGACCTTGTCTGTGTTTGGAAACATGCTGCCTACCTTGAATCTTGGACTGTTTCTGCAATTAGCACTGTTAGTATTACTGCTTTGACTTTACCTGTTGCAAGTTCCCTGGTCCAGTACTTAACTGCCTGCTGTGCCTATGTGTTTACTTGTATATTTAAATAATAAAGCACTGACTTTGCTGCTGCTTGCAGCTTGTATTCAGCACATTGTATTACCTTGCTGTAAAAACTGTTTGTTTATCTGGCTTCTGAGTCTAAGCACCTATACTGTGACACTTGTGTATCCTGAAGCCAAGCGTCTCTGCTGTGAGACTAAACACCTCTTCTTTGAGTACCTGTATACTCACTTGGCTGCTGAGACTAAACACCTCCACTGTGAGATCTGTATGTTTACTTTGCTGCTGAGACTAAACTCCACTGCTGTAAGAACTGTATGTGTATCTGGCTGCTGAAACCAAGTACCCTTAAAGAGATACTTGAGTATGCTCTTGAAACCAAGCATACTTAATTTGGTACCCACATATGCTCTCCTTCTCTTGAATCCAAGAATCGTACCTTGATACCCACGTATGCTCTTCTAGCTCTTAAAACCAAGCATACTTCCCTTCATACCCACATATGCTCTCCTAGCTCTTGAAACAAAGCATACTTAATTTGATAGCCACATATGCTCTCCTTGCTCTTGAATCCAAGAATCGTACTTTGATACCCACGTATGCTCTTCTAGCTCTTGAAACCAAGCATACTTCCCTTCATACCCACATATGCTCTCCTTGCTCTTGAAACCAAGCATACCTAATTTGATACCCACATATGCTCTCCTTGCTCTTGAATCCAAGAATCGTACCTTGATACCCATGTAGGCTTTCCTTGCTCATGAAACCAAGCATACATCCCTTGATACCCAAGTATGCTCTCCTTGCTCTTGAAACCAAGTATACTTCCCTTGATACCCACGTATGCTCACCTTGCTCTTGAAACCAAGTATACTTGCCTTGATACCCACGTATGCTCACCTTGTTCCCAGAAATTAAGTACCTCTACCGTGATACCTGTGTATGCTTATCTGCATCCTGAAAGCCAAGTCCTCACTAACAGTGCCCGCTGTGTAGTCTGTGCTTGTTGAGAGACTTGTGCCTATTATTTCTTTGGGTATTTTATTCCCTTTTCCCCAAACCAATATATTATTGTTATAATTTTGCTTTAGTAAAGTGTTCACAAGAAAAGACTTTCTTTGTCCTTTGAATCATTCCTGCATTCTGAGTTCCATACACACACCACAACACAGAGGAACAGGTGCGCTACAATAAGGCGCACTTTGCAACAAGATCTGTGATTGAGGGCACTTTTGGCATATTGAAGAGCCGTTTCCGATGTTTGGATAGCTCCGGCGGGGTTCTTCAGTACCCCCCCCCACTAATTTTTTGCACTATTACAGCAAAATGCTGCAATAGGAGTCCAAGTTCGAGCAGACTGTATTCATGGGTTGTTTGGCCAATAATGGTGTCATGATTAACTGTGTAACATACCAGTATGTTTATTTTTGTAATATTATTTTACAATATTGCTTTTTCCCAAAATATGTTAATTTTGGATATTTAAATATTGACTTTGAAAATTTGTCAAAACATATCTTGAAAAAAATATCTTCAAATAAAGCTTATTTAGTGTACACTTGACTCTGTTTTTTCATTCTAAATTGTTTCTTGGATTGTCAATATATTTGTGCAGACATAAATCAGCAAAATATTTGTAACATGGTTTTAATCTCTCATGTTTGGGAATGTTAAAGTGACAGCATAGTCAAAATTAAACCTTCATGAATCAGATAGGTCATGTAATTATAAGCAACATTCTTGTTTAGCTTTTTCTTCTAATGTGCTTTGTTCTCTTTGTATTCTTAATTTAAAGATACACCTAGATAGGCTCATATGATAATATCTAAGTACTTGAAGGGTGCCTCTTATCACATGATGTTTTATTTGCTTTTCACAACAGGGGAGTGCTATTTCATGTGAGCCTTATAAATAACATTGTGATCACGCACGTTGCTTGCGGCAGACAATGCACTAATTGGCTAATATGCAAGTCAATTGATAATAAATGAAATATCATGTGATCAGAGGGCTGTCTGGAGATGCTTAGATACAATGTAATAAGAGGTAAAAAGTATATTAACGGGACATGAAACACAAAGATTTTCAAGGATTTAGGTAGAACATAAAATATTTAACTACTTTCCAGTTTACTTCTAATAGCACATTTGCTTCATTCTCTTGGTATGCTTTGTTGAAGGAACAGCAAATACACTACTGCTTTATAACTGAACATATGTGTAAGCCAATGACAATAGGTATATATATGTAGCCATCAATCAGCAGCTGGTACCTATATTCTTTTCTGCTCCTGAGATAAAAGAATAACAAGAGAAGGAAGCAAATTAAATAATATAAGTACATTAGAAAGTTATTTATAATTACATCTGAGATCTGAATACGGTCTCCATATTTATAAAAAAAAGCCGTCAAAAACCCACCAAGTACGAGGCTATGAGCATCAGATTGTTGTTAACTAACGCTGCTATTCGTGTTTTTCCCAACTTTATTTATACCATTTCACTAAACGCTGCCACTCTACTAAAATGTTTAACCCCTAACCCACCACCGCCACAACCTAAATAAAGTTATTAACCCCTATCCCGTCACTCCCTGCCACCACCACAACCTAAATAAAGTTATTAACCCCTATCCTGCCACTCCCCGACACCAACGCAACCTAAATAAAGTTATTAACCCCTATCCTGCAGCTCCCCGACACCGCCGCCACTAAAAAAACGTATTAACCCCTAAACCTCTGGCCTCCCACATTACCACCACTAACTAAACCTATTAACCGCTAAACCGTCAGCCCCCCACATCGCCAAAAACTAAATTAAGCTATTAACCCCTAAACCTAACAACCCCTTAACTTTAAATTAAAATTACAAGATCCCTATCTTAATATAAATTAAAACTTACCTGTAGAATTAAAATAAACTAATTTTAAACTATTAATTAACCTACCCTAACTATTATACTAAAATTAAATTAAACTACCAATTAAATAAACTAAATTACATATTAAAAAACCTAATCCTACTAAAATTATTTAAATATACAATTAAACCTTATTAAAAGTACTAAATATCAAAAACAAACACACACTAAGTTACAAAAAAAAATACTCAATTGCGAAAAAATAACAAACCAATGGCTAGATTATGGGTTTTGCATTATGAGGGGCGTGGTGTTAACTTGAACGTTATTGTCACCGCTCACTTACCTACAGCGCTTGTATTACAGGTTTTTATAAACCCGGCATTATTAGGCAAGAAGTGAGCATAGAGCAAAATTATGCTCCATACCGCACTCCAATACCAGTGCTGCTTAAATCAGCGGTGAGCTGGTTGTACGTGCTCCTGCATGATTTCCCCATAGACATCAACACCTGCAATAAAGCAGCGTAAAGCTCCGTAACGCAGCCCCATTGATTCCTATGGGTAAACTAAATTTATGTTTACACCTAACACCCTAACATGAACCCTGAGTCTAAACACCCCTAATCTTACACTTATTAACCCCTAATCTGCCACCCCCAACATCGCTGAGACCTAAATTATACTTATTAACCCCTAATCTTCCGCCCCCAACATCGCCAACACCTACATTATACTTATTAACCCCTAATCTGCCGCTCCGGACATCGCTAACACCTACATTATACTTATTAACCACTAATCTGCTGCCCCCAACATCGCCGACACCTACATTATATTTATTAACCCCTAATATCGCACCCCCAATGTCGCTGCAACCTACCTACACTTATTAACCCCTAATCTGCTGCCCCCAACGTCGCCGCCACTATAACTAAATTTATTAACCCTTTAAACCTAAGTCTAACCCTAACACCCCTTAACTTAAATATAATTTAAATAAATCTAAATAAAATTAATATCATTACCTAAATAATACCTATTTAAAACTTAAATACTTACCTGTAAAATAAACCCTAAGCTAGCTACAATATAACTAATAGTTACATTGTAGCTAGCTTAGGGTTTATTTTTATTTTACAGGCAAGTTTGTATTTATTTTAACTAGGTAGAATAATTACTAAATAATTATTAACTATTTACTAACTAACTACCTAACTAAAATAAATACAAATTTACCTTTAAAATAAAACCTAACCTGAGTTACACTAAAACCTAACCTTACACTACAATTAAATAAATTACCTAAATTAAATAAAATTAGCTAAATTACAAAAAAAGACAAACACTAAATTACACAAAATAAAAAAGAAATTATTAGATATTTAAACTAATTACACCTAATCTAATAGCCCTATCAAAATAAAAAAGCCCCCCCCCAAAAAAAAAAAAACCCTAGCCTAAACTAAACTACCAATAGCCCTTAAAAGGGCCATTTTGTGGGGCATTGCCCCAAAGAAATCAGCTCTTTTACCTGTAAAAAAAAAATACAAACAACCCCCCCAACAGTAAAACCCACCACTCACACAACCAACCCCCCAAATAAAAAGCTAACTAAAAAACCTAAGCTCCTTATTGACCTGAAAAGGGCATTTGGATGGGCATTGCCCTTTAAAAGGGCATTTAGCTCTATTGCTGCCCAAACCCTAACCTAAAAATAAAACCCACCCAATAAACCCTTAAAAAAACCTAACACTAACCCCTGAAGATCCACTTACAGTTTTGAAGAGGCGACATCCATCCTCAACGAAGCCGGGAGAAGTCCTCAACAAAGTGGCAAAAAGTCCTCAACAAAGCCGGGAGAAGTCTTCATCCAAGCCGGCAGAAGTGGTCCTCCAGATGGGCAGAAGTCTTCATCCAGATGGCATCTTCTATCTTCATCCATCCGGCGAGGAGCTGGTCCATCTTCAAGACATCCGGCGCAGAGCATCCTCTTCAAACTAAGTCTTCTTCCCAAATGAATGTTTCTTTAAGTGATGTCATCCAAGATGGCGCCCCTTGAATTCCGATTGGCTGATAGAATCCTATCAGCCAATTGGAATTAAAGGTGAAAAAATCCTATTGGCTGATGCAATCAGCCAATTGGATCGAGCTTCAATCCTATTGGCTGATCCAATCAGCCGATAGGTTTGAGCTCGCATTCTATTGGCTGTTCCAATCAGGCTGTACTGTTCACTTTTTGCGGATAGGCTGTACTGCTCACTTTTGGCCTCCAAAAAAAAGCTTGTAATACTGGCGCTATGGAAGTCCCATTGAAAAAAGGCTTTACACAGCTGTACCCACAAGACTCGTAATACCAGCGGAAGTGAAAAAGCAGCGTTATGAGCCTTAACGCTGCATTTTTACTCATACTGCAAAACTTGTAATCTAACTGCAAATTATCAAAAATAAAAAAAATTACACCTAATCTAATAGCCCTATCAAAATAAAAAGCCCCCCAAAATAAAAAAACCTAGCCTACAATAAACTACCAATGGCCCTTAAGAGGACATTTTGTGGGGAATTGCCCCAAAGATATCATCTCTTTTACCTGTAAAAAAAAATACAAACACCCCCCCAACAATAAACCCACCACCCAACCAACCCCCCCAAATAATGACAATTATATATATATATATATATGCAGTCACCAATCAGCAGCTAGCACCTAGGTTATTTGCTGCTCCTAAACTCTTTCCTAGATAAACCTTTCAGCAAAGGTTAACAAGAGAAAGAAGCTATTTTGAACCGCCAATAGGATTTCAGAAGCTCGCTCCCTATTGGCTGATTTGATGTAACACTCAAATCAACCAATAGGAATGCAAGGGACGCCATCTTGAATCACGTCGCTTGCATTAAAGCTTCAGTTTACGGCAGCAACCATAAGAAGAGGAGCTCCACGTCAGATGTCTTCAGGATGGACCCGCTCCGTGGCGGCTGGATGAAGATAGAAGAGGTCACCTGGATGAAGACTTTGCCGGCTGGATGAAGATAGAAGAGGCCGTCTGGATGAAGACTTTGCCGGCTGGATGGATCCTTCAAGTGGGACTTCAAGAACTGTAAGTGGATTGTCAGGGTTTAGTGTTAGGTTTTTTTTTTAAGGTTTTTTTGGGTGGGTTTTATTTTTAGATTAGGGTCTTTGCAATGTAAAAGCACTAAATGCCCTTTAAAGGGCAATGCCCATACAAATGCCCTTTTCAGGGCAATGGGTAGCTTAGGTTTTTGTTAGAGTTAGGGTTTTTATTTGGGGGGGTTGGTTGGGTGGTGGGTTTTACTGTTGAGGGGGTGTTTGTATTTTTTTTTACAGGTAAAAGAGCTGATATATTTGGGGCAATGCCCACCAAAATGCCCTTTTAAAGGCTATTGATAGTTTATTGTAACTTAGTGTTTGTTTGTTTTTGATATTTAGTACATTTAGGTTTTATTGCATATTTAAATCATTTTAGTAAGGTTAGGTTTTTTTAAAATGTAATTTAGTTTATTTAATTGGTAGTTTAATTTAATTTTTGTATAATAGTTAGGGTAGGTTAATTAATAGTTTAAAATTAGTTTATTTTAATTCTACAGGTGAGTTTTAATTTATATTAAGATAGGGAGCTTGTAATTTTAATTTAAAGTTAAGGGGTTGTTAGATTTAGTGGTTAATAGCTTAATTTAGTTTTTGGCAATGTGGGGGGCTGACAGTTTAGGGTTTAATAGGTTTAGATAGTGGTGGTGATGTGGGAGGCCAGAGGTTTAGGGGTTAATACGTTTATTTAGTGGCGACAGTGTAAGGGAGCGGCTGAATAGGGGTTAATACATTTTATTTAGGTGTTGGCGATGTCTGGGACGGCAGATTAGGGTTGTTTAGACTCGGGGTTTATGTTAGGGTGTTAGGTGTAAACGTAACTTGTTTTCTACCATAGAAATCAATGGCCTTGCAGCATCGAACATAAGTTTTCGGTGCTTTCAGACTCCCATTTATTTCTATGGCATCCGCGGCCTCAAGGGTGGCAGATTGAAAACCAGGTACGATGCGTCGGAATAGCCGCAAGCGTACCTGTTAACTATTTGATAAATGGGGAAAAGTGTCAAATAGAGCCAAATGTGTATTCGGAACATCTGTAATGACGTAAGCATCGATCTGCGTCGGATTGAGATAGCGGCATCATATGTTATGTCACAAATTTCAACATTTGACGATCTTGATGCTTTGATAACTAGGCCCCTTAATTTATTCTTTTCAACAATACAACCCCAGGTGTAGATTGACCCTTTAATAAACAGAGCAAAGAATATATTGCCCATGCATTGAATTTGAACAAGCATTTTTTTAAATTGCATTATGCACTACTGGTTTCTAACTGAACACATGGGTGAGCCAATGACAATCGGTATATATATGCAGCCACCAATCAGCAGCTAGAACCTAGGTTCTTTGCTGCTCCTAAACTCTTTCCTAGATAAACCTTTCAGCAAAGGTTAACAAGAGAAAGAAGCAAATTAAATAATAGAAGTAAATTTAGAACGTTTTCTCTTGTAAGGTGTATCCAGTCAACGGATTCATCCATTACTTGTGGGATATTCTCCTTTTCAACTTGAAGCTGCAAGAGGACACCCACAGCAGAGCTGTCTATATAGCTCCTCCCCTAACTGCCACTCCCAGTGATTCTCTTGCAGCTCTCGACAAGAAAGGAAGTATCAAGAGATATGTGGTGATTTAGTGTAGTTTATCTTCAATCAAGAGTTCTGCCTGAGGTTTTTGATGATCTTAGCAGGTTGTAACTAAGGTCCACTGCTGTTCTCACACATAACTGAAGAGTATGGGAAAACTTCAGCTGGGGGAATGGCCTGCAGAATTAACTGCTCTGATGTATGTTCAGTATATTTTTTTCTAGAGATGATAAGGTCTAGAAAATGCTGACAGTGCCTGATATATTTAAGGTAAGCCTGATTACAGTGATTTAACAAACGACTGGGATCATGCTTGCAGTAAAGGGTAATATTCATGTTACTTGCTCTTATTACTTAGTATGTAAAACGTTTGCATGATATATAAAAAAACATTTTTTACTGAGGGTGATAAATCTTTATTTGGGGCCTAGTTTTCCACATGGCTGACTAGATTTCTCCTAGGAGTAGTTATTTATGGCCCTTTCACTTTGAGTGCATGGTGGGAGGGGCCTATTTTCGCGCTCTAATTGCGCAGTAGTTTTTACAGTCTGAGACATCCAGCTTCCCTGAAGGAGTCCCCTGACATATAGGACCTCTGTAAAAGGTTTTTGTGCATACAAAAGTCGTTTTATGGGCAGGTAGGAGCCACAGTAGAGCTGTGGCAGTTTGCTTGTGACTGTTTATAACGGTTTTACCGTTTTTCTCATTCTTTTTTGAGCCTGAGCGGTTAATCATCCATTTGCAAGTGGGTGCAATGCTATTTTAGTCTATTATACACACTGTAAAAATTTCATAGAGTTTACTGCTTTTTTCACTGTTTTGCAGTTTATGTGATTGTTTTTTTCCCTTAAAGACACAGTACCGTTTTTTATATTCTGCTTTTTCACATTTATTAAAGTGTTTTCCAAGCTTGCTGGTCTCATTACTAGTCTGTTAAACATGTCTGACATCGAGGAAACTCCTTGTTCATTATGTTTAGAAGCCATTGTGGAACCCCCTCTTAGAATGTGTACCAAATGCACTGATCTTACTAAGAATTTTAAAGACCATATTCTGGCTTTAAAAGATTGACAAGGGGGAAGTTATGCCGACTAACTCTCCCCACATGTCAGAACCTATAACTCCCGCTCAAGGGACGCCAAGTACATCTAGCGCGCCCATTGCGTATACTTTACAAGACATGGCGGCAGTTATGAATCATACCCTTACAGAGGTATTGTCCAAACTGCCAGGGTTACAAGGAAAGCGAGACAGCTCTGGGGCTAGAACAAATACAGAGCTCTCTGACGCTTTAGTAGCTATGTCTGATATACCCTCACAATGTGCAGAAGCCGAAGCAGGAGAGCTTCTATCTGTGGGTGATTTTTCTGATTCAGGGAAGACACTTCAACCTGATTCTGATATGTCTACATTTAAATTTAAACTTGAACAACTCCGCGTGTTGCTCAGGGAGGTTTTAGCAACTCTGGATGACTGTGACACCATTGTAGTCCCCGAGAAATTGTGTAAGTTGGATAAATACTATGCAGTGCCTGTTTACACTGTTGTTTTTCCAATCCCTAAGAGGTTTTCAGAAATTATTACTAAGGAATGGGATAGACCAGGTGTACCGTTCTCTCCCCCTCCTGTTTTTAAAAAGATGCTTAGAAATGTGAAATGTCCACAGCACTATTATATTCAATATGCTTTATTCAGACATAAAAACAGCAACGTTTCGTGACCATATGTCACTTAATCATGCTATACTTAGCTATACAGAGGTTTCCATTTTTAAACATTCATTTTCGCGCCAGTCTCTCTGAGAATTGTACTCTGGCACCATCTTGTGGCTCTCTTTAGAAATAACAGGTCAATCTGTAAAGTAAGTAATAATTAAAAACAACAATGTATCAACAATGACTGACAGTACCAAATGATAATACCTATTTTAAACAAACTCGTTGCTTATGTACAACTGAACTTTTTAACTTGTGGGTTTTACTAACTGTAAAATGACCTAGATAAGAGTATCAGTGTATCAGAAATAGCAAGATAAATCAAAATACCGATTTAAACCTTTAGGGGCCATAGTGTACAACTTGTGGATCCACCACATTTCTTTCCTTTTTATTAGAGTCTCTCTGTCCATGCCATTCCTAGGAATTGTAATCTGCTCGATTACCTGCCATTTTAGCTGGCTAATTCCATGTCCTTTTTCCAGGAAGTGCCTGGACAGAGGGGCTTCCATGATCTTTCGCCTTATGTTGGATCTGTGTTGTGTCATACGATCTCTCACTTTCTGAGTAGTCTCCCCTAGATAGACAAGGGAACACGGACACTTAATTAGATATATAACATGAGTTGTTTCACAGGTGTAATAACCATTAATGTCAAATTTTCTCCCACTATATGGATGAGAAAATTGTGGGCCTTTAATAATAGAATGACAACTCATGCAATTTAAACAAGGAAAACTCCCCCTTTGTTTAGTGCCTATTTTGGTTTGTCTCCACACCTTTTCTGGTCCTATATCAGTCCTTACTAACTGATCTCTTATATTTCTCACCCTCCTGTAGGCCATAAGTGGTGGTTCATTGAAGTGAGGAATATGCTGATTACATTCCCTTAACACATGCCAATTTTTTCGTATTATCTTTGACACTTCTCTACTCAGGGGACTATGTTGTGACACAAACATTATTCTATGGTCCTGATTCACTTTTTTACTATGAGGCTTTGGATTTTTTATTTCTTCAATTTTCAGTTTAATTAAATTGGGGGGGGTATCCCCTTTTCAAAAATGTATCAGCCATTTCCTTCATCCTGATCTCACTGTCATCTTCTCTACTTACAATTCTCTTAACCCTAAGGAGCTGACTTTTGGGGAGGGAATTAATTAGATTTTTCGGATGAAAACTATTGTACTGTAATAACGTATTCTTGACCGTGTCTTTTGTGTACAGGTCAAAGCGTAAGGTATTGCCATCTTTGTATACTCTGGTATCCAAGAAAGTTACTGTTTCCTCACTATACGTGACAGTAAACTGCAAACCCCTTACCATGGAGTTTAAGTCATTCACAAAACTGTTAAGGGTTCCAATGCTGCCCCATCACACGCCAAACACGTCATCAATGTAGCGCCACCACACTGATCCGTGTTGTTTGAATGCCTCATGTTCATATATCATTTTTTCTTCGAACTCATTCATAAACAAGTTGGCTATGATGGGGCAACATTGGAACCCATAGCAGTACCTTTTACCTGCACAAACCAGTCATCTTGGAATAAAAAGTAATTCCAGTACAATATCAACCTGAGTAATTGTTCAATAAACTCACTTTCTCTGTCAGTGTACCCACTGTTCACCATGAGCGTCTTTTTTATAATTGCTATCCAAGTCTCATGCTTGATAGACGTATAGAGACTTTTGACGTCCATGGTGAACAGTAGGTACCTGTTAGAATGTAATTCCAACTGTCTTGCTTTGCTCAGAAAGTGATTCGTATCTTTCAAATAGCTGGACATCCTGACTACCTCTGGTTGTAGGATTTTATCTATGAACTTGGAGATATTTGTGTATGCAGACTCCACACTGGAGACAATTGGTTGGTGGTTGACTAAGATCTTTATGGACCTTTGGTACTGTATAAAATATAGGATTACGTGGTGAGTCCACATACAAATAATCAGCCAATATTTTGTCAATAATCTCCATATCCATAGCTCTTTTTAATATAGATTGTATTTCTTTCTGTATTTTGGCTAACGGATTGGTATTGATTTTAATGTAGGTTTCTTGATCACTCAGTTGTGTCCTAATTTCATCTACATAATATGACTTATCCATGATGATGGTGGCCCCTCCCTTGTCCGCTCCTTTAAGTACAATTGTGTCATTCTTTTTTAAAGTATTTAATGCTGCCTTATCCTGTTTGCTTTAATTGATCATATTGACCAATTTACCTCCGTCCCATTTAAGGGCCTGATCTTTTCTGTTTTTATTATTAACAGCTCTAAGTTGTTTCACAGCATTATCTACCAGGTTAATAAAAGTATTAACACTATTATTATTGACATTAGGATTGAAGGTGCTCTTTTTTCTGAGGCCTAGAGTTTGCAATGACCATTTACCAATATTTCTATTTACAATTATATCAGAGTCCCTCTTATCGTTACTGAACCAAACTTTGAGCTTAATATTCCTGTATAATCTCTGTAAGTCTTTCTCTAGCTCAAAAAAGTCAGTACCCTGGAACATACAGAATGACAGTCCCTTCTTGAGAACCATGTCCTCCTCATTAGTAAGAGTGTGTCCTGATATATTTACCACAACATTGTGGTCATCGATCATTTCTTGTGACCTTTGTGGTTCGACTTCCTCACTCCCTCTCTCTCTCTTTTTAAAAAGATGTTTCCTATAGATGCCGCTACACGGGACTTGTGGCAGACGGTCCCTAAGGTGGAGGGAGCAGTCTCTACCCTAGCGAAGCGTACAACTATCCCGTTCGAGGACAGTTGTGCTTTTCTAGATCCAATGGACAAAAAATTAGAGGGTTACCTTAAGAAAATTTTTATTCAACAAGGTTTTATTCTCCAGCCTCTTGCATGCATTGACCCAGTCACTGCTGCTGCGGCTTTCTGGTTTGAGTCTCTAGAAGAGGCTCTACAGGTAGAAACCCCGTTGGATGATATCCTTGACAAGCTTATAGCTCTTAAGCTAGCCAATTCATTTGTTTCTGACGCCGTTGTTCATTTAACCAAGCTAACGGCTAAAAACTCAGGTTTTGCTATTCAGGCGCGTAGGGCGCTATGGCTTAAATCCTGGTCAGCTGACGTTACTTCAAAGTTTAAGCTTCTCAACATTCCCTTCAAGGAGCAGACCCTATTCGGGCCTGGACTGAAGGAGATCATTTCTGATATTACTGGAGGAAAAGGTCACGCCCTTCCTCAGGTTAGGTCCAACAAATTAAGGACCAAACAGACTATTTTTCGTTCCTTTCAAAACTTCAAGAGTGGCACAGCTTCAACTTCCTCTAATACAAAACAAGAGGGAAATTTTGCCCAGTCCAAGCCGGTCTGGAGACCTAACCAGGCTTGGAACAAAGGAAAGCAGGCCAAAAAACCTGCTGCTGCCTCTAAGATCCAGAAACGGATCTAGTAGGGGGCAGACTTTCTCTCTTTGCCCAGGCTTGGGCAAGAGATGTCCAGGATCCCTGGGCATTGGAAATTGTGTCCCAGGGATATCTTCTGGACTTCAAAGCTTCTTCCCCAAAAGGGAGATTTCATCTCTCACAATTATCTGCAAACCAGATAAAGAGAGAGGCATTCTTACATTGTGTTCAAGACCTCCTAGTTATGGGAGTGATCCACCCAGTTCCAAAGGAGGAACAGGGGCAAGGCTTCTATTCAAATCTGTTTGTAGTTCCCAAGAAAGAGGGAACCTTCAGCCCAATCTTAGATCTCACGATCCTAAACAAATTTCTCAGGGTCCCATCCTTCAAGATGGAGACTATTCAAACCATCCTACCTATGATCCAGGAGGGTCAATATATGTCTATTGTGGACTTAAAGGATGCTTATCTTCACATTCCGATACACAGAGATCATCATCGATTTCTCAGGTTTGCCTTCCTAGACAGGCATTACCAGTTTGTGGCTCTTCCCTTTGGGTTAGCTACGGCACCAAGAATCTTTATGAAGGTTCTAGGGTCACTCCTAGCGGTCCTAAGGCTGCAGGGTATAGCAGTAGCCCCTTACCTAGATGACATTCTGATACAGGCATCAAATTTTCAAATCGCCAGGTCCCATACGGACATTGTTCTGGCATTCCTGAGGTCTCATGGGTGGAAAGTGAATGAAGAAAAGAGTTCTCTATCCCCTCTCACAAGAGTTTCCTTCCTAGGAACTCTGATAGATTCTGTAGAAATGAAGATTTACCTGACAGAGGCCAGGTTGTCAAAACTTCTAAATTCCTGCCGTGTTCTTTATTCTACTTCTCGCCCTTCAGTGGCTCAGTGTATGGAAGTAATCGGCTTAATGGTAGCGGCAATGGACATAGTGCCGTTTGCCCGCCTACATCTAAGACCGCTGCAACTTTGCATGCTCAGTCAGTGGAATGGGGATTACACAGATTTGACCCCTCTACTAAATCTGGATCAAGAGACCAGGGATTCTCTTCTCTGGTGGCTATCTCGGGTCCATCTGTCCAAGGGTATGACCTTCCGCAGGCCAAATTGGACAATATAAATGACAGATGCCAGCCTTCTGGGCTGGGGTGCAGTCTGGAACTCCCTGAAGGCTCAGGGCTCGTGGACTCAGTAGGAGGCACTCCTTCCGATAAACATTCTGGAACTAAGAGCGATATTCAATGCTCTTCAGACTTGGCCTCAGCTTGCTGCGGTCAGGTTCATCAGATTTCAGTCGGACAATATCACGACTGTAGCCTACATCAACCATCAAGGGGGAACAAGGAGTTCCCTAGCAATGTTGGAGGTTTCAATAATAATTCTATGGGCAGAGGTTCACTCTTGCCATCTATCAGCTATCCATATCCCAGGAGTAAAGAACTGGGAGGCCGATTTTCTAAGTCAGCAGACTTTTCATCCGGGGGAGTGGGAACTCCATCCGGAGGTATTTGCACAGTTGATTCAACTTTGGGGCAAACCAGAACTGGATCTCATGGCGTCTTGCCAGAACGCCAAGCTTCCTTGTTATGGATCCATGTCCAGGGATCCCAAGGCAGCGCTGATAGATGCTCTAGCAGTGCCTTGGTCCTTCAACCTGGCTTATGTGTTTCCACCGTTTACTCTGCTCCCTCGTCTGATTGCCAAGATCAAGCAGGAGAGAGCTTCTGTGATTTTGATAGCACCTGCGTGGCCACGCAGGACTTGGTATGCAGATCTGGTGGACATGTCATCCCTTCCACCATGGACTCTGCCGCTGAGGCAGGACCTTCTACTCCAAGGTCCTTTCAACCATCCAAATCTAATTTCTCTGCGTCTGACTGCTTGGAGATTGAACGCTTGATTTTATCAAAGCGTGGTTTCTCTGAGTCGGTCATTGATACCTTAATTCAGGCTCAATAGTCGGTCACCAGGAAAATCTATCATAAGATATGGTGTAGATATCTTCATTGGTGTGAATCCAAAGGTTACTCATGGAGTAAGGTCAGGATTCCTAGGATATTATCTTTTCTCCAAGAAGGATTGGAGAATGGATTGTCAGCTAGTTCCTTAAAGGGACAGATTTCTGCTCTGTCTATTCTTTTGCACAAGCGTCTGGCTGATACTCCAGATGTTCAGGCGTTTTGTCAGGCTTTAGTTAGAATCAAGCCTGTGTTTAAACCTGTTGCTCCGCCATGGAGCTTAAATTTGGTTCTTAAGGTTCTGCAAGGGGTTCCGTTTGAACCTTTGCATTCCATAGATATTAAACTTTTATCTTGGAAAGTTCTGTTTTTAGTAGCTATCTCCTCGGCTCGAAGAGTTTCGGAGTTATCTGCTTTACAATGTGATTCCCCTTATCTCATTTTCCATGCAGATAAGGTAGTGTTACTTACCAAACCTGGTTTTCTTCCTAAGGTGGTATCTAATAAAAATATCAATCAGGAGATTGTTGTTCCTTCACTATGTCCTAATCCTTCTTCAAAGAAGGAACGTCTTTTATACAATCTTGATGTGGTTCGTGCTTTAAAATTTTATTTACAAGCCACGAAGGATTTTCGTCAAACATCTGCTTTGTTTGTGGTCTACTCTGGACAGAGTAGAGGCCAAAAGGCTTCGGCAACTTCTCTTTCTTTTTGGCTAAGAAGTATAATCCGCTTAGCTTATGAGACTGCTGGCCAGCAGCCTCCTGAAAGAATTACAGCTCATTCCACTAGAGCGGTAGCTTCCACATGGGCTTTTAAGAATGAGGCTTCTGTTGAACAGATTTGTAAGGCGGCGACTTGGTCTTCGCTTCATACTTTTTGTAAATTCTACAAATTTTATACTTTTGCTTCTTCAGAGGCTATTTTTGGGAGAAAGGTCTTACAGTCAGTGGTGCCTTCCATTTAAGCGCCTGCCTTGTCCCTCCCTTCATCCGTGTCCTATAGCTTTGGTATTGGTATCCCACAAGTAATGGATGAATCCGTGGACTGGATACACCTTACAAGAGAAAACAAAATATATGCTTACCTGATAAATTTATTTCTCTTGTGGTGTATCCAGTCCACGGCCCGCCCTGTCATTTTAAGGCAGGTGTTTTTTATTTTTAAACTACAGTCACCACTGCACCCTATAGTTTCTCCTTTCTCTTGCTTGTCTTCGGTCGAATGACTGGGAGTGGCAGTTAGGGGAGGAGCTATATAGACAGCTCTGCTGTGGGTGTCCTCTTGCAGCTTCCTGTTGGGAAGGAGAATATCCCACAAGTAATGGATGAATCCATGGACTGGATACACCACAAGAGAAATAAATTTATCAGGTAAGCATAAATTTTGATTTTTTAAAATGGTATGCTCTGTTTAAGTCATGAATGTATATTTATGACTTTACTGTCTCTTTAAGCACAATTGTTAATAGAAGTTATTTATAAATTTGTTCAAATTGTATTCTCTATCCAAATAGCGAAATAAATCCTTTGTGTTTTGCGCCCCTTTAATTGGTTATCAACACACCCTTTTCTCTTCTAAACTTACATTGCTTCTAATGAATGATTAACTATTTACATGCAACAACACAAGATTAACTATGTCACATCTAGGGTTGCTACCTCAGCCATGTTTACTTGGACACTTATGAGTTACACATGCTGCAGAGTGTGCAGAGGGGAAAATGAATTTCACCCCTGGAGAGCACTATTCATGTTCCTCCCTTCATACCCTGCACCATGTGTAACTCATGTGTCCATGAAAACATGGCCGCTGGCAACCCTAGTCACACCTGATATTGTTCCTCTCACTAATCTCCAAGTCTTCATTTACATGTATGTTGGCATGACAGACAACTCTCAACTTGTTATTTTTTATAAAGGGATATAAAGCATTGACTAACCATTAAACAGATTTGCATAACCAAGATCTTTATATTAATGCTTTTTAAATTGTTTAAATACAAATATATAGCTGCGATAAGGGGGATGTTTGCAGAGGTTAAGCTACTAGTCAATCACAGATTATATCACTGATCAATGTAATTTAACAGTGTTGTTTATTACTGTGATATTCTTGATTAAGACTATTTAAACATTATGGCATTGACTGTCCCTTTAAGTGAGCACACTTAGAACATTAAGTTTTTTTCTTGATTTTGTTACCTGTGGAGGATATAGAAGAGGTGGTCCCAAAGCCCTTTGTACCTCCACAAAAAAAAAGGTATAAATATAGTTAAAAATCAAATTTAAATCATAAGGTTATTAGCATTTTAATTAAAAAAAATATTACATTAACAGGCATACCTGTTGTTTGGCCAACATCTGCTGCTTCAGGGGTGCTGCACATAATGTCAGGCAGTGTCGCTGCTGAGGAAAAGCTGTGGCTGGACTCAGTCAGGATAATGGCAGGCAATGGCTGTGTGGTAGCAGCACTAGTAGATACTGTAAAACATATATGTTTAAACAGGGCCGGACCTAGCCATTGCGGGGCCCAAATGGGGCCCCCTTTATCCCCGCCTCCAACTCCGCCCAATATCCGCCCAGTCCCACCCAATCTCCGCCCCAACCCCGCCCAATCTCCGCCCCTAACATTTTTACAAATAAAAAAAAATGGGAGAAAAATCATTTAACCCCTTAACGACCGAGGACGTGCAGGGTACGTCCTCAGAAAAAAGGCAGTTAACGCCTGAGGACTACCCTGCACGTCCTCGGTGTGGAAAGCAGCTGGAAGCGATCCTGCTTGCTTCCAGCTGCTTTCCGGTTATTGCAGTGATGCCTCGATATGGAGGCATCCTGCAATAACCTTTTACGGCCATCCGATGCAGAGAGAGCCACTCTGTGGCCCTCTCTGCACCGGACATTGATGGCCGGTATCGTTGGTGGGTGGGAGCCGGTGTGGGAGGTGGGTGGCGGCCATCGATGGCCCTGGTCATGTGGAGGGGGGGCGGGATCGTGGGCGGGGAAGTCCGGGGGAGCGCGCGGGCACGCGCACGTGCACGAGGGGGTGGGTGGGAACCGCTACACTACAGAAAAAATGTGTCCCAAAACAAAATAAAAGTGGGACATTTAATGTTAAAAAAAAACCCTTAGGTGTGATTTAGGTGGTGGGGGTTGGTCCGTGGGGAGCTACACTACAGAAAAAAAAAATTAAAAAAAAATAAATAAACATTTGATTGTTCAAACTGGGTACTGGCAGACAGCTGCCAGTACCCAAGTTGGCCCCCAATAAGGCTGAGAGGGAGGCTTAGAGAGCTGTTTTGGGGGGGATCAGGGAGGTTGAGGGTTAAGGGGGGATCCTAAACACAGCATATGTAAATATGCTTTTTTTTTTCTAAAAAAAAAAAAAATAAACTTTTATTTTAGTACTGGCAGACTTTCTGCCAGTACTTAAGATGGCGGGGATAATTGTGGGGTGGGGAGGAAAGAGAGCTGTTTGGGAGGGATCAGGGGGTGGTATGTGTCAGGTGGGAGGCTGATCTCTACACTAAAGCTAAAATTAACCCTGCAAGCTCCCTACAAACTACCTAATTAACCCCTTCACTGCTAGCCATAATAAACGTGTGATTCGCAGCAGCATTTAGCGACTTTCTAATTACCAAAAAGCAACGCCAAAGTCATATATGTCTGCTATTTCTGAACAAAGGGCATCCCAGAGAAGCATTTACAACCATTTGTGCCATAATTGCACAAGCTGTTTGTAAATAATTTCAGTGAGAAACCTAATATTGTGAAAAAATTAACGTTTTTTTTAATTTGATCGCATTTGGCGGTGAAATGGTGGCATGAAATATACCAAAATGGGCCTAGATCAAAACTTGGGGTTGTCTACTACACTACACTAAAGCTAAAATTAACCCTAGAAGCTCCCTACATGCTCCCTAATTAACCCCTTCACTGCTGGGCATAATACACGTATTGTGCGCAGTGGCAATTAGCAGCCTTCTAATTACCAAAAAGCAAAGCCAAAGCCATATATGTCTGCTATTTCTGAACAAAGGGGATCCCAGAGAAGCATTTACAACCATTTATGCTATAATTGCATAAGTTGTTTGTAAATAATTTCAGTGAGAAACCTAAAGTTTGTGAAAAAATTTGTGAAAAAGTGAACAATTTTTTTTATTTGATCGCATTTGGCGGTCAAATAGTGGCATGAAATATACCAAAATGGGCCTAGATCAATACTTTGGGATGTCTTTGGAAAAAAAATATATACATGTCAATGGATATTCAGGGATTCCTGAAAGATATTAGTGTCCCAATGTAACTAGCGCTAATTTTGAAAAAAAGTGGTTTGGAAATAGCAAAGTGCTACTTGTATTTATGGCCCTATAACTTGCAAAAAAAGCAAAGAAGATGTAAACATTGGGTATTTCTAAACTCAGGACAAAATTTAGAAACTATTTAGCATGGGTGTTTTTTGGTGGTTGTAGATGTGTATCAGATTTTGGGGGTCAAAGTTAGAAAAAGTGTGTTTTTTTCCTCATATTTTATAATGTTTTTTTATAGTAAATTATAAGATATGATGAAAATAATGGTATCTTTTGAAAGTCCATTTAATGGCGAGAAAAACAGTATATAATATGTGTGAGTACAGTAAATGAGTATGAGGAAAATTACAGCTAAACACAAACACCGCAAAAGTGTAAAAATAGCCTTGGTCCCAAACGGACAGAAAATGGAAAAGTGCTGCGGTCATTAAGGGGTTAAGGTAATGCACAACATTTTAAATAAAAAACATATAAATCCACTAAAGTGGAGCACTATAACATTGTATATATTGCAATATACCAGTTGTACTATTGGAACATCGGTTTATGTATATACAGGGAGTGCAAAATTATTAGGCAAGTTGTATTTTTGAGGATTCATTTTATTATTGAACAACAACCATGTTCTCAATGAACCCAAAAAACTCATTAATATCAAAGCTGAATAGTTTTGGAAGTAGTTTTTAGTTTGTTTTTAGTTATAGCTATTTTTGGGGGATATCTGTGTGTGCAGGTGACTATTACTGTGCATAATTATTAGGCAACTTAACAAAAAACAAATATATACCCATTTCAATTATTTATTTTTACCAGTGAAACCAATATAACATCTCAACATTCACAAATATACATTTCTGCCATTCAAAAACAAAACAAAAACAAATCAGTGACCAATATAGCCACCTTTCTTTGCAAGGACACTCAAAAGCCTGCCATCCATGGATTCTGTCAGTGTTTTCAGCTGTTCACCATCAACATTGCGTGCAGCAGCAACCACAGCCTCCCAGACACTGTTCAGAGAGGTGTACTGTTTTCCCTTCTTGTAAATCTCACATTTGATGATGGACCACAGGTTCTCAATGGGGTTCAGATCAGGTGAACAAGGAGGCCATGTCATTAGATTTTCTTCTTTTATACCCTTTCTTGCCAGCCACGCTGTGGAGTACTTGGACACGTGTGATGGAGCATTGTCCTGCATGAAAATCATGTTTTTCTTGAAGGATGCAGACTTCTTCCTGTACCACTGCTTGAAGAAGGTGTCTTCCAGAAACTGGCAGTAGGACTGGGAGTTGAGCTTGACTCCATCCTCAACCCGAAAAGGCCCCACAAGCTCATCTTTGATGATACCAGCCCAAACCAGTACTCCACCTCCACCTTGCTGGCGTCTGAGTCGGACTGGAGCTCTCTGCCCTTTACCAATCCAACCACGGGCCCATCCATCTGGCCCATCAAGACTCACTCTCATTTCATCAGTCCATAAAACCTTAGAAAAATCAGTCTTGAGATATTGCACACCTTGTGCTTTTGGGCACTCCAGTGATGTTGCAGCTCTGAAATATGGCCAAACTGGTGGCAAGTGGCATCTTGGCAGCTGCACGCTTGACTTTTCTCAGTTCATGGGCAGTTATTTTGCGCCTTGGTTTTTCCACACGCTTCTTGCGACCCTGTTGACTATTTTGAATGAAACGCTTGATTGTTCAATGATCACGCTTCAGAAGCTTTGCAATTTTAAGAGTGCTGAATCCCTCTGCAAGATATCTCACTATTTTTTACTTTTCTGAGCCTGTCAAGTCCTTCTTTTGACCCATTTTGTCAAAGGAAAGGAAGTTGCCTAATAATTATGCACACCTGATATAGGGTGTTGATGTCATTAGACCACACCCCTTCTCATTACAGAGATGCACATCACCTAATATGCTTAATT
Organism: Bombina bombina; assembly: GCF_027579735.1. Classification (NCBI taxonomy): domain Eukaryota; kingdom Metazoa; phylum Chordata; class Amphibia; order Anura; family Bombinatoridae; genus Bombina; species Bombina bombina. The sequence continues at coordinate 64,731,932 of NC_069504.1, read as the reverse complement.
GGTAGTAGGCTTTCGAGCCTATACAGCTTGGAGTAAGACAACATGCATAAAGAGGATGATGTGGTCAAAATACTCATTTGCCTAATAATTCTGCACTCCCTGTAATGAAGATTTATGCTGACAATTCGGAACAGTTGAGTTGAGATGGGCCTTTTTTTAATGCATTTTCTTATGATAACAAGATAATCCAGCTTGCTATTAACAGAAATATAGGTCCTCACTCTTATCCATATTCTACAAATATGCCATTTCCCTAGTTGCTATTGTGTTATTTTCCACTTCATTTATATTCTTAAAGGTACTCTTGCTGTCTTATATTCTGTATTTCATATATGTAAGGCATACATAGGGTTAACTTAATTGTACAATCAGGGTGTGTTAGAATGGGCGTTTCTTTTAATTATACCTTTCAGTGTTTTAGCCAATTAGATTGTTCTTTACCTGTCTTAACTACCTTAGAGACATAGCACCTTAGGCTATGATTACGGCATTTAGCCGAAACATGTAAGCCACTGGTGCTACGCTCCTTCTACTCCTCCTCCAAGGCTGTTGTTGGGACCGAGTGAGCTGCGTCTCACAAGAATTTTCCTTTTAAACGTTTTCAATAAAGGACTGTTTTTACTATATTCACCTGGGACTCTACCTCTTCATTTTGATGTCTTTTACCCGCATTTGAGTCCAGGTTTCTAACTCCTCTTCTACTGCCGGACCGGGTGAATACTCTGACCTTTCACACACACCCCCTTCTCTTACGTCACGCAGTGACGCGTATCGAGCTGCAGACCGGGTTTTGCGAGAGGCGGAAGGAAGAGAAGTCGGCAGACACGCTGCCATCGGATGTTGTTCCGTTTTTGCAAGGACTTTCTCACTTCGGTGCTACAGGTACACCTCTCTACTTTGGCTCATAATACAACTGTTTGGGGGTGTTTGTGTCACATTAAGTCCCGGTGCCAGGCTTGGCTTACTTTACTACACACGGACTTTAGTGTCAACCATTTTTCTCCTTGCTAACAAGAAAGATTACAGAGATGCCACACACACACACACGCACACACACAGACAGCCCACACACACAGACAGCCCCCCCACACACACAGACAGCCCACACACACACACAGACAGCCCACACACACACACAGAAACAGCCCACAAACACACACACACACAGACAGCCCACACACACACAGACAGCCCACACACACAGACAGCCCACACACACACAGACAGCCCACACACACACACACACACAGCCCACACACACAGACAGCCCACACACACACACACACAGAGACAGCCCACACACACACACAGACAGCCCACACACACACACACACACACACACACACACACAGACAGCCCACACACACACACACACAGACAGCCCACACACACACACACACAGACAGCCCACACACACACAGAGCGACAGCCCATACACACACAGACAGCCCACACACACACACACACAGACAGCCCCCCCCCCACACACACACACACAATGCATTTTAGTGGTGGACACATTTTAGTCTAGGTCTAATTGAGATTGATAAGTATATAAAAGTAAATTTAACAGTGGGATGTATTATTTTTGGATGTCACAGAAATCAAAGCACTTGCCATACCACAAATTAATGGTCCATACCACAAATGTATCACAAGAAATACAGAAAAAAACGGTTTCATTAGCATTAGAAACTCTTTAAACACATATACTATAACCTTATTCTTTGTGCTCCTCTTAGCTTGTCTCCCCAAATTACCTTATACAAATTTACTTGAAGATGATATTGCCAAAATAACATCACAGAGTGCATACTTGTATTGTATGTATATATACACACAGACATTATATATATATATATATATATATATATATATATATATATATACTGTATATATATATATATATATATATATATATATATATATATATATATATATATACTGTATATATATATATATATATATATATATATATATATATATATATATATATATATATATATATATATATATATATACTGTATATATATATATATATATATATATATATATATATATACTGTATATATATATATATATATATATATATATATATATATATATATATATATATATATATATATATATATACTGTATATATATATATATATATATATATATATATATATATATATATATATATATATATATATATATATATACATACACATACACACACACACATACACACATACATACACACACACTGCAGATAACAAATAAACATCAAAGCTGTATGCAGAGTTTAATAAATTATGTAAATCACTCTGACGTTTTAAAATTCATCTTGTGCTTTGTTTTCTCAGTTTAAATAGGAGGTGCTGTTCTCTCATTCAATCTGCTGCTCACCACATGTATTTAGCACTGCTATGTCACTATCTGCTGCAGAATTTACAATACTCTCTCCAGTGTGATGCTCACCACTTGTATTTAGCACTGCTTTGTCACTTTCTGCTGCACAATGTACAATATTCTCTATAGTGCGATGCTCACCACATGTATTTAGCACTGCTATGTTACTTTCTGCTGCACAATGTACAATATTCTCTCCAGTGTGATGCTCACCACATGTATTTAGCACTGCTATGTCACTATCTGCTGCAGAATGTACTATACTCTCTCCAGTGTGATGCTCACCACATGTATTTAGCACTGCTATGTCACTATCTGCTGCAGAATTTACAATACACTCTGCAGTGTGATGCTCACCACTTGTATTTAGCACTGCTATGTTACTTTCTGCTGCACAATGTACAATACACTCTCCAGTGTGATGCTCACCACATGTATTTAGCACTGCTATGTCACTATCTGCTGCAGAATGTACAATGCACTCTCCAGTGTGATGCTCACCACTTGTATTTAGCACTGCTGTGTCACTGGAGCTCACTGAGAAACAAGCAAGAGTAGAAAAGGAGGGGAGGGAATGAAAGCTAATCCTGCATACAGTGGCACTAGATGTATTTTCAGCTTCTCCCATGTACAGTTTACCCTAGCTTACCTTCCATACTGCAGGAATAGTAGTTCTCCACTGACTAGTACATGGGAGAAGCTGAAAACACATCTAGTGCAGCTGTATGCAGGATTTGCTTTCATTCACTCCCCTCCTTTTCTACTCTGCTTATTTCTCAGTGAGCTCCAGTGGCACAGCAGTGCTAAATAAATGTGGTGAGCATCATTGGAGAGAGTACTGTAAAATGTGCAGTAGTGACACAGCAGTGCTAAATAAATGTTGTGAGCATCACACTGGATATAGTATTGTACCTTGTGCAGTAGATGGTGACATAGCAGTGCTAAATACAAGTGGTGAGCATCAGATTGAAGATAGTATTGTACCTTGTACATCAGATAGTGACATTGCAGTGCTAAATAAAAGTGGCGAGCATTACACTGGAGAGAGTATTGTACCTTCTGCAGCAGACAGTGACATAGCAGTGCTAAATACAAGTGGCGAGCATCACACTGGAGAGAGTATTGTACCTTCTGCAGCAGACAGTGACATAGCAGTGCTAAATACAAGTGGCGAGCATCACACTGGAGAGAGTATTGTATCTTGTGCAGCAGATAGTGATATAGCAGTGCTAAATACATGTGGTGAGCATCACACCGGAGAGAGTATAGTACCTTCTGCAGCAAATAGTGATATAGCAGTGCTAAATACAAGTAGTGAGCATCAGATTGAAGAGAGTATTGTACCTTGTGCAGCAGATAGGGACATAGCAGTGCTAAATACATGTGGTGTGAGCATCAAATTGAATGAGAGAACAGCACTTCCTATTATCTGACCTCCTGGCCAGCCCCTGACTACTACTCTACTTGTCATATAGAGTGTTTTCTATAAATTGCCTTTTGCTTTTGAAGTACTCTGAATGTCACAGAAAGCAGTTTATGCCTCCTGTGACAGTTTATGGCTTTATGTAATTCATGCCCCTCTTCACACTACACCATATCTAACAGGAAGAGGGAAAAGAAATTGACTTCTGGAAGTGCAACTACAGAGCCCCTCAGAAATGACCAAGTACCTTAGAAAATGTGGACCGTTCCATAGGTCAGAAAGTCTATACAACCCTGTTATCCCAATATTTTAGCCTCTAAATCAAGTGTTTTACTTTTATCATTGGTGCTCTGAGCCTAATAGAATTACGATCAACCTTTTTGGGGTTCTAAAGCAGGATGGATCCTGGAAGTTGTGTTTTTTTAATTGTACACTGTCTCTAAATCATTAAAGTTAAAACCACATACATATCACTGGTTTACAAACCTGTCCTGGGGGCTCCCTAACAAGCCACATTGTGATGATATCTTAACTGGAGCACAGGTGAAATAAGCAGCTGATTAGTGAACATGGTTATTTTACCTGCTCTCATCCAAGGTAATCCTCAAAATCTGCCCTGTTGGGGAGGCCTGAGAACAGGTTTGAAAACCAGTGTGCTAGATAGAATGGTGTATTCAAAGCAATGATTAGCCTAAAAATGTGCCCCTCATATAACAATAATATGCAGGCCCCTCATATAATAATAATAATAATATGCCCCTCGTCTAACAATAATATGCCCCTCGTCTAACAATAATATGCCCCTCATCTAATAATAACAATAATATGCCCCTCATCTAATAATAATAATAATATGCCCCTCATCTAACAATAATATACCCCTCATCTAACAATAATAATATGCCCCTCATCTAACAATAATAATATGCCCCTCATATAATAATAATATGCCCCTCATCTAACAATAATATGCCCCTCATCTAACAATAATATGCCCCTCGTCTAACAATATGCCCCTCATCTAACAATAATATGCCCCTCATCTAACAATAATATGCCCCTCATCTAATAATAATATGCCCCTCATCTAACAATAATAATATGCCCCTAATCTAACAATAATATGCCCCTCGTCTAACAATAATAATATGCCCTCATATAATAATAATAATAATAATATGCCCCTCATCTAACAATAATAATATGCCCCTCATATAATAATAATATGCCCCTCACCGTGCCCCCCTTATAGCCCCCCATAAGGCTCAGCAGAGAACATAGTGAGTTTGCCATCAATCCTCCAGCATACAATAGAGCTTCACCATATGTATAATAATAATATGCCCCTCATCGATCTTCTAACATTAATATGCCCCTCATGTCATATAATCATAATGTGCCATTGCCCCTCATATAACAATAATATCATCATGGCCCTCATATGTATAATAATAATGTGCCCCTCTGACATTGATCTACTAACAATAATATGCCCCTCATGTCATTATCTATCATATAATAATAATATGCCATTGCATAGATCTCCTTCCTCTGCTGCTCTGTGATGCGGCTGGGTCCTCCTCCCCTTCCCCTGCCCTTCCCCTGCTGGTCCCAGTCCGAACCCCACACTGACACACACATTCCCAGAAGGTCCACCACTGTCTGACAGTTAGTAACCAGACTCACTCACCAAGTCTCTACTCGTAGTTGACAGTCGACTAACTCCTCACCTCACTCACACTCCAGTCCTGCCGCGCTGCCTGCAAATTTGCCCCACTCACTGTGCTGACTGACAGTGACTCTGACTGACAGGCTGCCTTCAGTGCTCCGCCTACTCCCCTCTCTCAGCACCAGTCACTGTGCCTGCCCTCCTCCTCACTCCTGGCCCCAGGCTAAATTTTGTGCCAACAATAAAAAAAATGGCGCCAAAAATTAAAATTAAAATATATATATATATATTTTGAAAGTGTTTTTATTTTTGTTTTAACCGGTGCCGCAGGGCCCCCCTGACTGTGGAGAACTAGGCGGCCGCCTTGCCCAAAGGCCGGCCCTGTGTTTAAAAGAGAAAAATAAAAATTAGTGTATATAATAATTTAAAGAAATAAAAAGGCCTAAACATTATTTAAACTACAAATTATTTGTCATATAATCAACGCATGTAATAGAAGTCTAATTACCTGCCAACTCATCAGTATCATGCCCAACCTCGTCCAGACCTTGCACCATATTCGCACCCAACTCCTCTTATAAGCAAAATCTTTTCCGACAATGATCCACCGATTTAGCATGAGCTCCCTCAGCAGAAACATTGTTGGCTATACCTCTTCAGATTTAATTTTTTCTGGAGAGAGAGCTCTGCTGGGCTTTAGAACCAAATATCAAACCATAGTCTTCCAGAACCTTGGTAACAAGAACCTGGTTCTGGTTAAAATTGAACTGTATATTGCGCCAGGATTTGGTCTTCCCAGACTGCGCATACACCATATACAATATATGGAACAAAAAACAAAAATGTTGCAAATCGAGATACTACAAATACTAGATTAATCAGCTCACAGAAAAACAAGAATTATGCTTATCTGATAAATCTATTTCTTTCTGGATATGGAGAGTCCACGACGTCATCAATTACTAGTGGGAATATCACTCGTAGTCAGCAGGAGGAGGCAAAGAGCACCAAAGCAAAGCTGTTAAGTGTCACTCCCCTACCTATAAACCCCAGTCATTCAACTGAAGGGAAATGGAACAAAGTACTAACATAAAGGTGTAGGGGTGCCTGAGGTTAATAAAAAAATAACTGTCTTAAAATTAAAGGGTGGGGTTGTGGACTCTCCATATCCGGAAAGAAATAGATTTATCAGGTAAGCATAAATCTTGTTTTCATTCCTAAGATATGGAGAGTCCATGACGTCACCATTTACTAGCGGGAACCAATACCCATGCTAGAGGACATATATGACTAGGGAGGGATAGCAAGACAGGCCTAAACAGAAGGCACCACCACTTGAAGAACTTTTCTCCCAAAGAAGCCTCGACTGAGGCAAACATACCAAATTTGGAATATTTGGAAAAAGTATGCAAAGAGGACCAAGTTGCAGCCTTGCAAATCTGTTCCACAGAAGCTTAATTTTTGAAAGAGGAGACAGCCCTTGGGGAATGAGTTTTAATTATTTTAGGAGGCTGCACGCAACATTCAAATTGTGCAACAAACGTTCCTTATAGAAGAAGGATTAGGACATGGAGAAGGAACAACAATTTCTTGATTAATAGTTCTATCTGAAACCACTTTCGGAAGAGAAAAGATCAGGGGATGTATTGATCTTTCCGTTTGAGAGACCTTAGGGCCCATTCTGTCTAATGAAGGGCCCCAAATAAAATTGAGGCCACCTCCCAATATTAATTCACCTTGTTTAACCGCTGACACTGAGCCTAGTAATTGTTTGAGGAATTTAATTTATCTTGAGTTAGGTGCAAAAGCGTTCACTAGGGTGACCAGTTTATCGTTTAGTCTGCATATTAGAATGATAAATCTGGCTTGTGGGTCCGGTTCTATCTATATATATAGTTCTTGTTTAAGAGAAGAATGGTGGGAGTCCATCTTGCCTGACAGCTCCATAATGGAGTCTAGTATAGAGGCTTAGGTATTGGGGGATCATTCACTAGAGTGATTCGTGACCCTATGAGGTCCTTTGGAGGATTTAATTAAGTCCCTTGAGTACTCATCTGACATGTCTTACTCATAGAGAAATGATCTGAGAGAGTCCGTTTTGGGGCATCACCTTGTTTGGACTTCTTCTTCTGTGAGTGAGCCATATTATGAAAGGTAGGTATAAAAGAACTTCCAAGCTTTCTACCTGTGGTTAAGTGGGCTTGCCTCTGCAGTGAATAGAGGGTGGAGAAATCAAATCCGGCACCCCCCTACGTGATGGACTTAGCTCCTCATAGTGTCGGGGGTGGGTAGGACTAGAAAAGGGTTGTTACAGAGTACTTATTTACCTTGAGGTTGAAGGATCACATAAGCTGTAAGTAGGCTGTATCCCTTCAGGGGAGGGTAGCTCTATTCCCAAGCGAGTAGGGGAAAAGGGGCATGGGGTATTACCCATAGGCAATAGCCGACGGGAAAGGGGGGAGAGATAACAGGCAGTTACTATGTGTGACTACCCTGTTTCAGTTGGTATTAGAGTGGGTGTTTAGAGAGGGAAAGTCCTTAGACCGGTCTCCTGGAACTGCCAGCTTGTGAGAGAGATCAGACCTGTACACAGAAAGAGCAGACAGGTCTAGGTGTATTACTAGTGATGGCTGAATATAATGAGCAAGGTTGGCACTGAGGGGCTTTTTAGCTGCCTGGGTTTTAGATGCAGGGTAGTGCTACAAAGAGTATATTAGTGTAGTTTTAAACAGCTCTAAAAGTAAAGCAGCTAGGTCTCAATTTATTTTACTGTTTTTCTCCCTTTGTTCCTTTCTGGGGGGTTTTCTGTTTAATTCTGCATTGCTAATTGTGTGCATCAGAGCCCCACAGCAGTGCAGGTGGATTATGTATACATCCTAAGTTACTGGAGTCTCTTTGTGGTCTACGGGTTAAAAAGAGACAAAAAAAATTAAGGTTTCAGTAGGGAACTGTTAGGCCTTCATAAGTTACTTGGCCCAGAAAGTTATTGTGTCTGAGGGTGCACACGTGGGGCTAATGGATATGTTAATGCCCGGTAGTAATCTAATCAGGCCTATACTGGCCACAGTGAGCTCCGTGATGGGACGAGTGATTTTTAGGGGCCGTGCAATGCTGTCCGATGACAGTCTCACAATACCAAGATGAGAATAAGAGATGTGCAATCTTACCTCCAGCAGCTGTTTACAACTAAGCTTCCCGCTGTTCCGTTGAGTAGAAAACTTCCAGTGTCTAGTCCGGTGAAGAAGCAGTCGGCCAGGAGCCGGCAAGAGGATTGCAGCAGAGAGTTGGAGGGCTGTAATTGTGTCCCCTTTCAGTATGAGGGGAGCGCAGTGGTAAGTGAGTTAATCCTCGGTCTGTCCGCTGTTAGTGTGTTCTCACTGTGCTCACAAGTAGTGCTGCTAGCCACATTGGCACCTCTCCTTCCTCCGCTCAACTGGCTGTCCGAGATCCTGCTGTACTCAGCCCCGGATGAAAGGATTCTTGTAGATAGCAAGTAGTGGATCGTAGATGGCGAACAAAAAGGGCGATCAGGTAGAAAAAGTTAAGCCTGAAGAATGGCACCATAAAGGGTCTGGGAAGACACCGGAAGTTGCTTTCTGTCACTGCTGGGGGAAATATCAGGAGATAGAAAATAGGTCTTCTTATCTTCCCTATGCCGAGTTTTCTTCCTTTCTCCCTGCTAAGGTAGTGACAGTAGGATTAGGGATGTAGTGTCAAATAATAGTGGGGGTAAAAACCCCAAAGAATATATTAAAAAGCACTTGGTCTGCAGAGCTTTCTAAAAGTGCAACCACCTTGTATTGTGGCAAGCTCCGCCCCCCGCAGTTATTCATCTTAATGTTGAATAGTTTTTTATTGAGGTTGTGCAAAATAAACGGCGTACATGGATTGCCTCATAACAATACTGGCAAAAGTTTCAGCTTGAAAATAGCTATTGGAATAGGCATACATATAACTACAGAGAGTGACAAAACATAGGCAGCATGAACCTCTATTTTAAATATTTATAGATCCTCTCATGTAACGAGTCACTCTTGTACTCATGAATGTTAAATTTACTCAAAGAGGAAAGCTAGTGATAAAGACAGTCACTTATGGACCTTTAACTAATAGAAATAAGTTTAAATGAAGCATTAGATAACGCATAGAAGTAAAAGTGTAAATCTTATAGCATATTAAAGATATATGGTTGGAATGTGGGGGGGGGCATTAAGATAATGAACTAAGAGCTATATGGTGATGGAATAGCTAATGTATGATTAACCCTTCAGCAATTTAGCATGTCCTTAAACACATTGAAGACTCTTTTGGACTACTAATTTCTTGAATAAGATAAAATAAGAGCAGGATAACTTAGGCTATAGGGCTACGTTTGGATCCCATCCTAGTATGTGTACAGCTATGAATGTAGCTATGATCTGCTATATTTAAACATTTTTTGTGGTTAGAATAGCAATGAACAACTGCATTATGGTAACATATGATGAAGAGCAACATCCAATTAGAGAGGTATTTGTGTCTAGACCTCAGTACAATCGTTTCCTATCCAAACTTTGGGATGCTAAGTTTATTTCCTAGATTACATTAAATGCCAATTATGACAATGTCTGGTTTAAAAGCAGCCATGTTAAGAATGTTATTGAGGGCTCTATGTGGGCTTAGTATATTTGGGAATGGGAGCTCACGGAAAGTTCCTGGAAGTGTGTAGATGCTATAGCGGGCATATTACTTCCTGGAGTCTAAGCATATGTTAGTAGATTAGAAGGTAACTCTAGTAGGTAAGTGATAATAGGATGGATATCAATATAAGGTATAATCTTGTGGGAGCCTATTTCAGAATATATTACACTATAATTCTTGCTGACCGTGATCCTTAGGGCTTTTCACCCTGCCCGTAGTCTCTCCATAAGCAACCGGCAAATTAGTTGTGCAGGATTGTTCTATGAAGGCTCTTCACTTAGAGCCATTATGTCTATCATGGACCAAGATTCGGATGTAACTAGAGACTCACCGGCCTGTTGTAGTGGGAGCCGGACTGGCAATCTTCTCTTCTTATAAGAATCTGGAGCAGAGCCGTTACAGCGGTTGGGGCTCAGTGAGATCGCCGTGCTCTTGTGCAAGTTAACTGTGGGACCTATTAGGTTAGCATTAGAAGCTCGAGCTGTGTGATTAGAGACAGCATTCAGTGTGATCTCTTCTTTCACAAGTACCCTTGAGCCTGCAGTGTCGGCTGGATCTTCTGGGTGTAGGGACTGGAGAAAGTTATCAAAGCGTACATTTATCTTCCGCTCAAGATCCACCAGTAAGTCCTTACCACTTTGATAGAATATTTGACAATCCATACCGAGGCGGCAGTTGTGATAAGTGACTGTAGCATTGGATAAGGAATGTGTCCACTAAAGGCAGCAGTAGTATAGCTAATAGATAAAGAGCTGCTTAACCTTGATAGACAGGGGGTGCCGAGGTCTTATGTAGCAGCCACCACTAAAGGCCTCAGCTTTCCGGATCAGATTCCACATAGTGAAAATACTTTGTATTTGGTATAGTTCTGATCAGTATAGGATATAAATGTTGTACCATGTATTTTCTGGTTTTTAGAAGTATTTTATGGTTATTAGAAGATAATTGTTTTTTTTCCCTATTTTTCCTATGAGCTTCTGATATTGCGACCTATTATGGCCACCAAGACACACCCCGCAGTTATTAATTTTATTCAGAACTGAAATTATTATCGATCATGGTGCGTCCATCTCTATTCACAGAAGGTGAAATTGTTTGTCTTGTCTATGGGATGGACAAATACTTCCCGAGGAGGATTGGAGCAACACGTGGTTTGCTCCAAGACGATCACAACAAGATTGTATATGAGATGATGAGACGTATGTACAGAGTTTCTGGTATCAAAAGTACGCAGCGACAGTGCCTAAGAAGGTTTTCTGACCTTAGAAGGTGCAGTGAGGAGTGCTACAGAGCTAAAAGATGGCTGATCAGGGTTTGTAAGCGGCACTTATTATATTGTGTATTATACTTTGAAATTATGTATATGTGAATATGTATCTTAATATTTAATAAATTGTCTAAATGAGTCATAATTTTTTTAATCAATTAAATAATACAAATGATATTTGACTCAATTTAATCTGAAGCCGAAAACTCAAAGAAAAAAAAACAATACAGGGAGTGCAGAATTATTAGGCAAGTTGTATTTTTGAGCATTCATTTTATTATTGAACAACAACCATGTTCTCAATGAACCCAAAAAACTCATTAATTTCAAAGCTGAATATTTTTTGGAAGTAGTTTTTAGTTTGTTTTTAGTTTTTAGCTATTTTAGGGGGATATCTGTGTGTGCAGGTGACTATTACTGTGCATAATTATTAGGCAACTTAACAAAAAACAAATATATAACCATTTCAATTATTTATTTTTTACCAGTGAAACCAATATCACATCTTAACATTCACAAATATACATTTCTGATATTCAAAAACAAAACAAAAACAAATCAGTGACCAATATAGCCACCTTTCTTTGCAAGGACACTCAAAAGCCTGCCATCCATGGATTCTGTCAGTGTTTTGATCTGTTCACCATCAACATTGCGTGCAGCAGCAACCACAGCCTCCCAGACACTGTTCAGAGAGGTGTACTGTTTTCCCTCCTTGTAAATCTCACATTTGATGATGGACCACAGGTTCTCAATGGGGTTCAGATCAGTGTGAACAAGGAGGCTATGTCCATTAGATTTTCTTCTTTTATACCCTTTCTTTCCAGCCACGGCTGTGGAGTACTTGGACGCGTGTGATGGAGCATTGTCCTGCATGAAAATCATGTTTTTCTTGAAGGATGCAGACTTCTTCCTGTACCACTGCTTGAAGAAGGTGTCTTCCAGAAACTGGCAGTAGGACTGGGAGTTGAGCTTGATTCCATCCTCAACCCGAAAAGTCCCCACAAGCTCATGTTTGATGATACCAGCCCAAACCAGTACTCCACCTCCACCTTGCTGGCGTCTGAGTCGGACTGGAGCTCTCTGCCCTTTACCAATCCAGCCACGGGCCCATCCATCTGGCCCATCAAGACTCACTCTCATTTCATCAGTCCATAAAACCTTAGAAAAATCAGTCTTGAGATATTTCTTGGCCCAGTCTTGACGTTTCAGCTTGTGTGTCTTGTTCAGTGGTGGTCGTTCTTTCAGCCTTTCTTACCTTGGCCTTGTCCTCTCAGTATTGCACACCTTGTGCTTTTGGGCACTCCAGTGATGTTGCAGCTCTGACATATGGCCAAACTGGTGGCAAGTGGCATCTTGGCAGCTGCACGCTTGACTTTTCTCAGTTCATGGGCAGTTATTTTGTGCCTTGGTTTTTCTTCACGCTTCTTGCGACCCTGTTGACTATTTTGAATGAAACGCTTGATTGTTTGATGATCACGCTTCAGAAGCTTTGCAATTTTTAAGAGTGCTGCATCCCTCTGCAAGATATCTCACTATTTTTGACTTTTTCTGAGCCTGTCAAGTCCTTCTTTTGACCCATTTTGCCAAAGGAAAGGAAGTTGCCTAATAATTATGCACACCTGATATAGGGTGTTGATGTCATTAGACCACACCCCTTCTCATTACAGAGATGCACATCACCTAATATGCTTAATTGGTAGTAGGCTTTCGAGCCTATACAGCTTGGAGTAAGACAACATGCATAAAGAGGATGATGTGGTCAAAATACTCATTTGCCTAATAATTCTGCACTCCCTGTATTTATATGCTTAACTGCATGTATATATATTATTTAAAATAGGTTCTTATTTTCAGCAGAAAAATACAAGATACATACATTACAGCTGCAGATACATTACACAGAAGAAAACATAGCACATGGATCTAATACTGACATACATCTTTATATGTTCACAGATTTATCGAGGAAAAGAGACAGAATCCCCCTGTATGTCAGGCCGGGTGTCAATGGCGACACACACGAGCAACCGCTCATCCCCCCCCGCTGCTATTGACACTGCTTGAAGATCATGTAGAGGATGAGTCGGGAACAGATTCGGATGTGCCAGATATCCAAGGTAATTTTCTATTACACACAATGATTGCCATCTTTAACATTAAAAAGGGAGATTTCTACAAGTTAATTCATACTGCAGGTTACTGTAATGGATTCTCTTCATTGATGTTTATAATATACGCCTCGTCACATATTCCTCATTCTAAAGATGGTTTTTGTGTTGTGCTTCATCTCTGACAGCTGATCAAGAAGCACCCATTCCCGAGGATCCAGGTCCAGCCCCAGATGATGAGGTGGCTGTAACACAATATAAGAAAATATCATATTTTGTTTAAACACTTGTATCTTGATAACATTATTTGAAATATTAAAATTAAATGACTAATGCTTCCCATTACATTTTATATTATTGATCATAATAATATACTGACTATTTAAATATACTGGTATGAAAAAAAACAGAGATATGAAAGACAACATCGCTTGCTTTAAAACAAAATATATTGATGGACATGTAAATATGTTTGAAATAAATGAAGACATAACACTGATATTTATACACATATATATGAATATATATATATATATATATATATATATACATAAATATATATATGTGTGTACACAAGTATATGCAAAGATATATGTACAATGGTATAAATAAAGTTGGAATAAGAAGACTAAAATGTCTTCATTTGATATACATTTTAGGGTTAGATTTTTTTTATTCATAAGGATATCCGCGACAACTTTGACTCTTATTTATCATTGCACCGGACTTGACATGCATTTTTTTGACAGACTTGTTCATAAATAAGGCTGTCGAATGTAGATTCGTGGCAGTGATGTCTGGCGAGCATATTGACTCCAGCGAATGCGCCTAGATTTACGCTTTGCTAAATCGGCCCTGGTGAGTTAGCCAGGTGACTCTACAAGGATCTGACCGGCATTATTTGCACTTATCAGTGCTACATCAAATGTGAGTGTATCTTATACTTTACCTCTACAAGTGAAATAAGACTGTAATTACGCTATGATTCACCTTCTCTGATTTTGTTTATATGATTTTACGAAGTGGAAGGCCAGACACTTGAGAAGAGCAGCCTGAACTGTCTACTTATACAGCCTGTATATACCATCACATGCAAACTATTATTATCAACATTATTATACATTTGATTTTTTGTTTTATTATTGTTTTTTTTTTTTTATCATTTTGTATAAGTTGCCCTATCTGCAGCCACTGTGATTTAGGGATAATTATAGTGGGTGCATTTTCACTAATACCTGTTCCTATATAATCAAGCTCCTATTGGCTTTACCTGCTGCATTACTCTATTGTTTACAAACAACACCTGATAATCAACACTGTAGCAAATTTTCTCATAGAGAAATGTAACAGAACTGAGTTATTTATAAAATAAAGATTTACAGTACTTATAAGGAAGGTTCTCTCCTATATACAAAATCCAGCGTGTAGCAGTTTTCCCAAATAAAAATGGTCAAGGAATCCTGCGCGGTGCCGCAGTCCCAATAATTCTAGACAATGAAGTAGAGAGTAACAAAAACACCATGGCCCAAGTTATCATGGTCTGTCGGACCTGATCCGACAGTGCGGATCAGGTCCGACAGACCTCGCTGTATTGAGCTTTGTGACCGCTGCTTCATAACTGCCGTTTCGGGCGAGCCTGCTCTAC